>NW_025813796.1:1775187-2075187 GCF_021917145.1 Hypomesus transpacificus
GACAACATGCAACTGATTCATGATGCCTGTGAACGCAGCTCTTGCAATCTGGGAGACCATCAGCCAGTTCGCTTTTTTAAAAACACATGAAGTGGCTGCATTGTTGAACTCCCAATCCCCCCCCCCCCCCCCCCCCCCCCACTCCCCCTCCCCCCACATCACAGACTTCCACAGCCTACAGCTGGCTGGCTGTTTTTTACACAGCACCAGACTCTTACCTCAACTGTCTATATTCCAGAAAGCAACACAACACACACACAAAAACAGACGCACACAAAAGTGAAACGTATTAAAACCATGAAACTTCAGACACAGGCACATACACTTCTCAGTTTCATCCTGAGAGGGTATAGCTGGACTTGTGCCACTATCCAAGTTAAGTCCTAGTCTGGTTTTGGGCCTGTTTCTCTTGGGCCTGCTTCCGGACCTGGTTCTGGGCCTTCAGCCATTTCAGACTCCAGCTGCAGGATTTCAGTACTCTCACCCCCTCTCCCTGAATCATATCATACCCTCCTGTCCGCCACACCCACCACAAACTGGACACTCAGCAGAGGAAACACAAGCAAAGTTTCACAACACCCTCCAAGTGTGTGGGAGCCAGTGAAGGTTGTATATCAAAACCGGCACTGACAGGAATGACCTCTGGTCTGCTCAACATTCAACACAGGGGGGTCACCACGTTCAGACCCCACACATCCTGAGAGGAAAAGACACCAGACAATGGTGGCTCAGCTGTCTTTGAGACCTCATAAAACAACATATTCTCCTCCAGTCAGTCGATCCCCCGCAATTTGTTACATTCCTCCCCTCTGATGGCAAAGTAAAAAGGACAAGGCTGGTCCAAAGCCAGTGTCCTGTGGCACCCCCACCCCAGAGGCCACATGACAAGCCATCTTATTTCATGTTTGTCAGTGAAGACGATCTTCTTGATCCTGAAAACAGAGCACTTAGCTAAGAAGATCAACAGGAAGAGATGCTATCTCTCCCCCCTTCGGAGGAACATGAAATGTCTCATGCCCCCACAGAACATAATCACTAAAATATGCACACATAAGCATTTCAACTGGCTTCACATATTGCTAACACGAAGATCAACCGAATTCGCATTTCCACCGTCTACAGTTCCAGAGAACACAAGGCAACTTCATTCGTGCTCCACCCAAGCTAGGAAGCCTAGCCTCAGCTCATTACACTTTCAACCTAAAGTCCGAACCAGGCAGCACACCTCTATACGCTACATCTTCAAAAACATCAGGGTTACCTGCCAGTGAACCTGAGCACCCGGGAGATGAGGCCCGTCGCCAGGCCGTTGACGCTGGTCTCCGACGGGGACTTGCACAGCGCCCCATCGGACCTCCCCAGGTCCCCCTTCTTCTGTTTCCTCCTCAGCTTCCTGCGGTAGAAGTCCCGTAGCATGGTCCCCCCCCCTTGTTCACGATGCTACGCTAACGCCGCAACAAGGTTCCGAGCGAGAATGGAAGGCGGGCGGGCGGGCACCGGCTTGTGGGTTAGGGCCAGGGAAGTCGAGCAACCTCATTAGCCCACACAATTAAACGTCATTACCTCACGTGCGATAAAGCATGGAGTAAACATCCTGCCGGGCAGAGTACATGGGCACTGGTAAAGTCACGGTGGAATTAGTGAAAGACAGAGAAGAAAGAGGGAGGGATGGAATGAGGGAGGGAAACAGGGAGGATCTGTAGGGAGGCAGTAGACAAAGAGAGACAGTGAGAGAGAGACAGTGAGAGAGACAGAGAGAGAGAGAGAGAGAGAGAGAGAGAGAGAGAGAGAGAGAGAGAGAGAGAGAGAGAGAGAGAGAGAGAGAGAGGGAGAGAGAAAGTGTGTGAAACAGGGTGAAAGTAAGACAGGAGAAAGATAGGCTGACTTACAGAACCTTCTCGGTCGGAACTGCATTTGAGCACTTTGAGGGGATACAAAACACATGATAGCATGTGGTCACACACACTGAACAATGAGATGCTCTATGGCCCCCTTTCGCTTCCCCTCTCTTCCCAACTTGTATCACTCGGCCACGTGACTCCGGCCCCACTCATCGAGCCACCCCACACCCCAGGCCAATTACCCAGACAGGCGGGCTACGGAGCCCCAAGGAACCCAAATTAGCTTATTATCTGCCATTACTCAGGGTGTGTCATCATTAGGGTGTGCCTCTGAGCTTCCTCTGCCTGGTGGTGACAGCTGTCTGCAAGCTCCTGGCCTGGGCCACCTGGGCCTTGAGAGCTACGCTGTGGTACATCCAACTGGGCCACTGGCTTGGGAATAGACACCTGGGGAAGGAGCCCAGGCAGGAGATGACATGGTGACGTACCCGAGCCACAAAGGCCTACGTTTGTGAGAAAATCCACGAGAATGACAAGAATGCCACGTCCATGCAAACAAACACACCGTTACCGACCCGCACACACCTCTAGCCGTAGGAGCTGGCCCCGGCTGAGGAAGCCGACTGAAATGTTGAACAAAGCTACTCAGGAGCCCTGACACCCAATTCAACATGCCACAAAGAGACGGATTTCCGTGGTGTCCCATGATCCTTTGTGGATCTCCCATGGGAGAAGCAATCCCCGAAACCCAAGCCTCAGGGATTCTGTCTGGCGGGGCGTCAGGGTAGGTGCTGTCAGAGCTGCGGACACTTTCCCAGCATCCCCCCCTTTCCCAGCGTCCCCCAATGTCGGGCTCCATGTTTTTGTCATCGGAGGGAGGACAGACAAGGGTGTGTCCTGCCACGGAAACCTTATCTGCGCTGTGGGGAACGCAGTTTGCCGGGATAAATCTTTTGATGGCCGAGGAAACTGAAATTGGAGAGGGGATTAGACGGACGGGGGTGTGTGCGTGGAGGGGGGGGGGGGGGGGGGGGCGGTCAAAGTCGGGGAGCAGTTCACCACAGAGGATGAGTAGAGGGGGGGGGCAGAGGGGGATGTACGGTGGGGGACGTCTGAGTCTAGGTTGATCTGTCAACATCTGGAGTTATTCGAGTGGTATTTGGATGGTGGATGGAGGAGGAGGGAGGAGGGGGAAGGGAGGAGGAGGAGGGGGGGGGGGGGGGTTAGGGTTAGGGTCGCCTGCCGCCCGAGTTAGGGGACTAAAACCCTAATCCAGGCCCCTGGCACGGCTACTGGGTCTCTGGCTGGAGAAAGATCATGCAGCAGCCCCGTGTTTTCTATCACAACAACATTCTGATGGAGAAAACTGTGAAGACAGGAGAGGCACGGCGAGGGGAACAGAGAGGGGAAGATGTGAGGAGGGTTGGAAAGTATGTGATCTCCAATAAATCTCAGTGGTTTCGGGTTCGGGAAACACTGGTTCCTTTCGTTCCAATAAATCACAACTGGCCAAAGAGCGAGAGAAAGCCCATTGGAGAGGAAAGATGTGCGTTTCGACCGACTCCTGTCTTCCTAAGTGTGCCACCCAGTCCCCTGGGGATCCAAAAGGCCCACTTCCTGCCCCAGGCTCTACCAAAGGACCCCCCTCCTCCCCCCCTCTCTAAAATACATCTGATATCACCCCACAGAAAGGTTATAGGAATTCAGAATACCCCAGCGTCATGCAGAAATCCTCCACCTCGCTCCACAGTGAAGCAGCGACATCTTGGGACCAGCTTAGTGCTTAGCAGACACCATTGTTGTCAAATGGTACAGGGCTAAAACACGGCGCTACCGCTGCTATCAGTCAGCCCAGTCCCTTCCTGTGTTCTATGCTTGAGGAAGCCTAAGACTGGTTGTGGAGATCCCGGGACATTGTTGCGTGAGAGTTGGGTCGGGAAGCCCTCCAAAAAGAAAACCCTGCTGATCAATGGGTGTTTGTCTAGCGAGGTGAAGCTTGAAGAGAAATACATTCTCGGGAGGAAATACCACAGCGATGCTTTACAGCTAAATCAAACATCTTCCAATGTTATCCCTAACCTCGGACAGACCCCGTAGCTCTCTCTTGCTGTTCCTGTCTGTTGCTTGTTTGAAAAGCACTTGACATACGGACGCGAGGTTAGGGCTCCACACAGTGTACGTTGCTACCTGTGCCCCAGCACGTGCAGATCGAAGCCAGTCTTTCACCTTCGCTCTGAACCACACACGACCTCCAGAACCTGAGTGTTCGTGTCTTTTTGTTTTAGTCCCTGTCGCTGTGTGTTTGTGGCTGTGGACTTGAAACCCCCATCATGTCTTCACACTGATGAAACCCACGATGACGAAGCGGCTTTTACAGCCGGTCGCCATGACAATGCCTCTTCATTGCCTTTCATAACAGCCGTGTATTTATGGAGTGACGGCGGAGGGATACGTTTGTTGAATCGTTCTGTTAGCTTTTAACATTCCTACGAAAAGTAACAGTTGTTCTGCTGCGTCATTTGACATCTCCTCAAGCCGGTGCCTTATTAGGATGCAACCCGAAGCACCAGAAGTGGAAAGTGTCGTATTTATAGTATGTTTGTATGGAGCGGGTAGCTTTCTGCCTTGTTTTCTATGCTCAGAACCCTAAAGACTGCTTTGATGCTTTTGATGAAAGAAACCACAGGGGTAGGAGGAGATGGAGAAGCACAGAAGTCTCCCTGCTCGGAGGAGATGGAGGCGGAGGACGCTAGTACTGTACGTTCTCCACAAAGATGGGTGTAACACCGTCGGTTCTCAGACCACACCCGTGTGAGTAACCTGCCTGAGACCAGCAGACTTGTCTCCCAGAGATTAGATCTGGGTTTTAGCTTAGCGAGCTAAGGCAGCGTGGAAGTGACTGGCGGTCACGGCGGGGGTCTCAAGAACAAAAAGCACCTGTAACCCTACCGTTTCACTCTGCTACGCAGGGAAAATTGGGTGCCCACAACCGCCAGGACAAAACCTGTCAACTGTAAACCTGTCACTACGGCGGCATCCTGTATATACATTTCCTCCTCGTTTCCTGTCCACACACGGCGTGAGATATGGCGAAGAGGAAGTGGTACTTCACAATGGTCCACAAGCATCCCTGGGACCTGTCCACTTCCTGTGTGGGAAAAGGAAACGCGGCTGACACCGCAGTTGTAAATATAGTTCTTCCCCTCGCCGGTGACCTTTTCGACGTGGTCCCTCTCCCCTCGCGCAACTAAAAACAAAGAGCCACCTGCAGTCTGACTGGGAGCACTGCAGAGATGCAGCAGGCCACACCCGGAGACACAGATCCTGACAGAGTGAACGCATGCCGACAAAACAACACGTGCAGGGCCGGCCTACGATAGACCGTTCAAATACGGAGGCCCCATACATCATGTAGACAGACCAGAGAAGGCCGCAGATCAGAACCCACCTATTCTTGATGCGCAGTTTTACACCTCCAGAGCACAGCCTGCTGTTCCTGGGGGGTTCCTGGTTGGAGGAGGCCTGGGATGGGGGCGTTTGATCTCCACAAAAGACGCCAGGGCAGCACTCCCTGGACACACACATACACACACACGGTTAGGCTCTGGTACAGTCCGTGAAGCGTATCATTAAGATGCAACCCTTGTCCTACAGGGCAACCCGACCCGAAGGCAGAGCTGCTGTCGGTACCCCCAGAGAAGAATGACGCTACGGGTCTTCTCTGCCCTGAACCAGCTGTCTCCTCTACAGGTGAATGTTTTCCATCTTGCTGTGGTGACTGGTTGATGTGGTCACATACCACAGACTTGTTTGAGGAAGGAGGTTCTGAAGTTGACCCGGGCAACACAAAAGATCCACACACTACTTTTCTGTTGACAAAGTTTGTCAATCTTGTTGGCACTCGGTTCAAGTAGTGTGGGAACAAAATGTAAGGACCAAACGGCAGAATGACCTGGCATGCCGGTAGACCACACAGTAAACCCACTCTGTCGAACTGAACACTTGAGACTGTTCTCACAATGGCCCCTAGTAGGCTACTAGTATTACTCAGCTAGAAAAGGAAACACTGTATGCATTAAATATGGAGAGAAACTCATCCACAATAACATCTTCTGTTTGACCATCCTTACTAACTTTTACAGATGCACTATAGAAAGCATTCTGACTGGTTGTATCACAGTGTGGTATGGGAGCTGCACAGACCGGGACCGCAAGGCCCTACGAAGTGTGGTCCGTTCTGCTGAGTTCATCATCGGCAGGAAGCTCCCAGCCCTACAGGACACCTACCACACACGTTGCCTTAGGAAAGCCAGCAGGATTCTAAGAGACTGTTCCCACCCATCCTTCAGTCTCTTTACCCCGTTGCCTTCTGGCAGGCGTTACCGCAGCATCCGGTCGCGCACACGCAGACTGGACAACAGTTTCTACCCAAGGGTCATCAGGCTTCTCAATGGACACTGATATGGACATTTTTACTGCACACTAGTCACTTATACACTGTCACTTTCAGCTACTGGTTGCTCTTTCAGTAACATTGCACTACTGTACCTCGCCACCAGGCTCCTGTTTGGTCATTGACAAAGTCACTGATCTGTAAATTTGCACTACTGCACTGTACTCCATTTAGGTTAGATTAGTTTATAGGGTTGTAACAGGTTTTTTTTTTTTTTTTTTTTTTTTTTTTTTTCTTTTTTTGTGTATTAGGGTTAGTATAGCGTACTATTTATTGTTATCTGTAATTTAGGAAGTTTTAGTGTTAGGGTTAGTATAGTCGTTTATTTATTGCTATCTGTATATTTAGGAAGTTCACTTATCTAAGCTCAGCATAGATGTAAATTTGTTCTGTGTACTTATATGTTATGTTATGCCAAGTGCTTGCGTTGTCTTGTCTTAAGAATTTCAGTGCCCAGTCTAACCTTGTGTTGCTCTGTGCACCTGACAAATAAAAGACTTGAACTTGAACTTGTTATCTCCCTAATCAGCAAGACTGTAAGACTGGCCTGGGAGACAAACTGAAAATTGTGTGTGTGTGTTTGGAATTGTGTGCACACGCCTGTGCGAGAAGCTGGAATGAGTGTTATCTTGCATCTTCCCATCAAAGTCCAACTTGATGACAAACCTGATGGGCCACCTGGCAGTCTCAGTTACAAACCACATGACACGAGAGTGAACTTTAAACACCGTCTTTCACACAGGCCTTCTTAGGCCTTTTCTGATCAAATCTCATGTCATAAAGATATCAATTAAAATGTTCTCCCACGAATACTGGGATATTCCACCCCCGGGAAGAACAAAATGTAAAGCTTCTCTCAGTTCCATGGTTATGGTTTCGGCTTGGGTTCATTTAAACTCCACTTCCTCTGCCGTCTGTCACACACCATTGTTCCAGAGAAGTCGGCCCCAAATCGGACACTCAGAAATGTACGATATTTCAGCCACTGATCTCATCATAATCCCTTGAGGAGTTAAAAAAAGGAACACGCTGATTTGCAGGATATTGTGTTTATTAAAATCCAAATCTGGGCTCCCCAACTCTGCTCCTGTAAAAGCTCCATTATGAGACTGGGGGCTTTCAAGACGACAAACGAACATAAATATAATCCTATGGCTATAGATTTGACTGTGCCCAGTGGCACTGGAGCTTGATCCCTCTCTACAGTGTTGTTTACCTATGCTACCAATGTCGACTCCCACAACTGTACGGACCTGGAACAATCATTTCCAATCATCTAACACTAAACACAAAGCTTTACTCTTTAGCATCAAATGTGTGTGGGATCATGGGACATTTTGATACATTGAATTCTAACAGGGCTAAACAGGCGTTTGAGTCCATCTCTGCCGGCAAGTGGCTGACGTGAGGTGGCCCTTACGATTCTTTAACAAAGCAACCGTCTTTCTCTACGCAGACCAACAGATAGACAAGACTAATGTGAATGTATCCATTGGCTAAATGTCTGTCTGTCTGTCCGTATGTCTGTCTCTGTCAGGCAGACTGCATGGCGATCAAGGTATGTTCTGTTGACACAGTGTTCATGCTCCCTTTGCTTCTATATTCTCCTCCTCCTAATGACAAAACAGAGAACGAGAGTGAGAGAGCTGAAAGGATGTTTACTCTAACTCCCTTTCATTTTTTCTCTCCCTCCTTCCCACCCTCTACATCAGTTACCGAAGGTGTGTCAATCTGACAAATTGGAGAATGCGGCAATGGCAAAGTCAGGATAGAAGTAAACAACCTCACCCTGCCTCACCCACATCAGACTCCTGCCACCTCAGCCTGCCTCTATCACCCCCATCTTGCCTATGAACATAGTCACTGCTCCCACGTGGATGCCTGCCACGTAACCTGGGTTAGCTAATGACAGACAGACATTATCAGTCTGAGTGCTCCTCAACTGTAATATGAAATGAATAAATAAAGGGTTGGCCTTGTTTGCTAGCTTCAGCTGCTACTCTGTCCATCATGACCTGGGATATTTACATAATTAGAGATGGAACAATGTGGTTGGAGGAAGGGGTGTCTGAGGGGGTTGGCCAATTGAACGTCTCTTCAGACATAGCCCTCGCATTCCACACGTCAACCCCCTTCCCCAACACACACCACACGCATGTTGGGTCGCCAGAGTAACCACACAACCCCGCATGTGCATGTCCCCTCAGACAACTTTGTGATGACACATTGCCCGAGTGTGCACCTGATGTCATACAAATGGTAACACAAAGAGGCAGATGGTAATGGCCCACGAGGCATGCAGTCCATCTTGACATCTACCTTGCTTCTTGACAAGCAGGCATATCCTGAAAAGTGCTGGTAAAAGTTCAGCATCCTAACCTTGCTTTAAACAACAGGTCAAGTCCTCTAGGCCCTCGCCCAACAGGCTGCTGGAATGTTGTGTCACCAATAAATGTTTAATTGTAAAGTATACACAGTCTGCAATGAGTAGCCTACCTACCACCACACGAATCATTGGCAAAACATTAACAAAATTACGTTACCTCGACAAACAAAAACGGGTGTGTAGTCATATGTGTAACATTTTGATCGTATCTTTGAACACTTCGTTTTTTGAAACATTTGAGGGCTACCCTAAATTAATTGCATGGATGGATAGCCTAATGCACGAACAAATAGGTTCACGAAAGATGTGATGAGCTAACCAGCAGGAATGCGCTTTGAATACATTACTCATTAATATCCGCACAGACACATTTCAAGTGCACGATGCGGTGGGGAAAAGCTTTTTAAACTCAAACCAGATTTACTCGTTAGCGGAATGCTAAAGCTAATCCAGAATCCATTATCGTTCAACAGCGTTCCTTTGCGGGCGGCGGTCCAGGAAAGCATCATCCAGGATTGAATCAGCAAACATATTTAGTTTGAGAACAGACAGAGCAAACTTCCTGCATGTCCGCTCACTCTCTGTCCATCTGTCTGCGAGGCTTTCACAGGACCCCCTAGGCCAATTCTAGGACACGCAGCGAGAGGGAGCTAACTAAGCCGTTGTCAAGGAAGCGGCATTGTAATGACCCTGTAATGACTTAAAGCAGAGAATCACATTCTAGAAATGTCTATCAACATTGCTTGACTACAGACAATAGGCCACCATGGGAGAGAGGAAATTAGGAAAGAGAATAAACAGCGAAAGCGAGAAAAAGAGATAGTGGGGGGAAAATGATCAAGCTTTTTTGTTCAGCTGATAGTGTTTATTTGTTGAGGTAATTGGTCAAACAAAATCACTTTTTTCTTGAGAAAGCTTCTGTTCCAAAGGGTCAAATTAGGTATTGAATGTTCCACATCACACACGTCTAAAAGTATTATTTACTTGCATGCCTAACATGGTCAAGGAAAAGTTGTCATTACACTGAGAATGAGAGCTGTTACTTATTACCAAAGGACCACAAGAGAGATACTAGGAAGCACAGATATCATGACAAACCAGGAATCAAGACACACTCATCCACTCACACAAACAAACTCTCATGCAAATTCATCACACCATGAAAAAGTAATGTATCCATACAACCAACATCAACTGGATACATTACTCTGTATGCCCATGATTCCTCCTTTCTCTTCTCACTCGGGCTCCTTTCCTCTCTTTTCCACTGCTCTCTCTCACCCAATCAGAGATAACCTTTACCTTGGTGATGCAGCATAGAAGACTTCATTTTACTACTTGCTCCTGACAGAGTAAGGAACTGGTGTGTGTGTTGGTATGTGTGTGTGTTTGTGTGTGTTTGTGTGTGTGTGTGTGTGTGTGTGGGGGGGGGGGTGGTATGCAGGCAGCAACTGAGGAGAGAAGGACGATGGAGGAGAGAGGGATTGGTAGGGATGGAGGCCTTTTCATTTACAGTTGGTTTCCGTCTTCTCTCCTTTCAATCCCCCCATAACCCATCCTGCTACCCTCCCCTGGCTGGAGGACCCACAAAAGAGTCCACATTATAGAAAAAGGCTTACGGCCCCTCGGCCATTATTACTGCACTCTGGACCCCACATTCACCAGCGCTTAGGGCTAAACCTTGGGAGCTTTGGCCCAGGCTTACTCCAGACTGTGGCTAAATGAACAGCAGGAAGAAGTAGGTACACAGGCAGGCCTGTCAAAGGCCCCCCCCCCCCTCGCCACAGCCCAGGAGGACCACAGCAGACTGGGGCACTCTTAACGCCCAGAGTAGGACCACATGAGGGGAAAGCTGGGGTTACAAGCCCCTGGTCCTGTTAGAGATGGTGGTTGTTGTACTGGAGAGAGTGTGGCTCTTCTGCCTAGCACAAGGGCTGTTAGATACAAGCTTTAGTTTGAACCCAAAACAAATTATACTGTGATGTGATCATTACTGTAGTGACTACTCACTGTACTCCTAGAATAAGGTTTGGATGTGAGGAGTGCGTGCCTGGAGGAGGTATGAGAACATGGAAACACACTGTTTCCACCCGGCATATGCACATCCTAATTTGCATAGGGCTCCAGAGATTCAGAGCTCCACAAAACCCATGCAAAGACATGCAGGTGCACACACACACACACACACACAGAATGAGCAAGCTTCTTACCTTCCTCAAAAAGGAAAACTCTCAGGTGTCAATCAACAGGTAAGATCCTCGCGATACTCATGCTTCAGAAACAAAGTCTCAGTGACCATGGCCAAAGCACCAAGTTTCCTCTCTGCTCTACTTGGAAAGTCCTTGTTCAACCTGAAGAGGCCAATCTTTTTACGAACACACACACTTACACACACAAACATACCACATGCAGGGAGGGCTAAGGCTCCTCATTCTCCCTTTAACAAAAGCAGCTAGGGCTTTTGGCATGTAGCATAACTACTTGCGTCCTCTCTCCCCTCTCGTCCGCACACACAACAAGCACTTAGCAGCCACAAGAGAGGAGTTCAAATTACTTCCCCCCTCTCAGCCAATCAGATGAGCCTCAAAGCTGAATGGAACCTATTGGGGGTGATGTCACAAAGCAGGTTCCACTTGTCCTAACTCTAGGGAGAAGCGGAGGGAGGGAGGCAGGGAGGGAGGGAGGGAGGGAGGGAGGGAGGGAGGGAGGGAGGGAGGGAGGGAGGGAGGGAGGGAGGGAGGGAGGGAGGGAGGGAGGACCATCAGGGATGGGGAGCAGGAGAGTCCGGAAAGGGAACGGGGAGGGAGACAGGGAGAGGCAGGGAAAAAGACCCAGCAGGGAAAAAGAGTGGGTCGAAAAGAAATAGGCGGAGACAGGAGGTAGTAGGGAGTTTCTACGTACCCTGTTAGAGCATCTCGATACACAGTGTAAACTCTACTGTACGCGTGAGTAAGAGACCGAGAGACAAAGGGTATGATGGGGAGGGAGAAAGTAAGCTGCCAATTGCACCCTTTTGTGGAAGGTTGTAGTAAAGGGTCGATAAGACATGACAGGTGTTCGAGTCATGCCAGGTGCACAGTGTCTCACTCACACGTCACTTCTATTGTTAACCTGAGGACCTGACACTAGAGGGGCCGGTCTTCGTCACACCCGCCTTCTCCCACCCTGCACCTGGCCCTGTGACACGGCAGGGCTGTAGGGGGTTAAATTTTGTTCAAGCAACCAAAACGAATTCCCCTATGGTTCAAAGGAAGATGGGAAACTGAACAGTGTATTAGCATGAACCAATAATGCCAAAACCAATAGAATTCCAGGTATTTGACAATATGGGTTAAAGCAGAGCAAGAATGGTCAAGGAAGGTTAAATGAAATACACATTTAATAACATTGCAAATGAATGAAATCAATTACAAGGCAAACATGTTACAAAATGAAGGCTTTAAATCTTACCCACTCTACCGTGATCATTGTAAATCAGAGAGAAAGCAAGAGGTGAGCAAGGAGTAGGACAAGGGAGAACTGAGGAGAAAGTCTCAGGAGATGTAGAATCCAAAGAACAATGCATTACAATTCCCTTTATACACAAGAACAACCAATCAGACCAAATCTTGAATGGGGTGTGAGAGCCATCAACTTGAGACCATCCAGAAACTCCAGACTTTAGCACATGAGAGGTGGAGGCAGGTTTGACACCCAGCCTTACAGGGCCAAACTCCTCATCTGCTCTGTCCTAACAAACCCTGGAGGGAGGAAGAAAAGGAGAGGGTATCGGACAGGAAAGAAATGATCCTGTCACGGAAGAAGAAACAGCACTTGGGCTGTGGTTTTCCTGTACTTATAAATGTATTCACTGTTCTTCACCCAGACTGACCAAGACAGTCACGCTAAGCACAGAACCCAGGACTACAACCAGCTCACCAGTGAACCTCCACCACAGAGACAGATGGACAGCATGCAAACCAACAAAATCGGACGCATTTCTCTGTCCCCCTTGTTCAACTAGACCTGGACAGGGCTGAACCAACCCAACATCTCCAGCCACTCACCCCTGTTCCCTGTTCCCTGTCTCACTACCCGTATATCCCCCCCCCCCCCCCCCAACTATCTCCCATAACCCAGCCAACGGCCCCTCACTCAGGCAGAAGTAACCTCCCAGACTGTCGCATCTTTGTTTGCTTATGGCACACGTCTATTCAGCTGTGGGCAGAGACATGGGCAGGCAGGCAGGCAGGCGGGCGGCAGGGAGTCTCTGAGTGAGAGCATGTCGTGCAGAGACAGGGGGACATGTGAGAGACTGAATCTGGTGGGCAGCAAGCGAAAGATGGGGGTGTTGTTTTTCATCAGGAAAGGTTCCACTTCAGTTCAGGAGTCTGGTGGGAAAGCTGGACAGGTGCCCAGCAGCAGCAGCAGCACTACAAGCACCATCATATCAGATAGGACGTTATTTACTGTATCACATGACAGGACTTACAAAGAACGTCGGGTTCTTTATTGCTATGTTGCCAACGACATCTATGTACATCAAAATAAAACAAACGAAAGAAAATGATAGGTTAGACATTTTTAGGTTTTCTTTTGCATGAGCTGGCTTATATATATTACCAAACAGGGTTACATTTTAACTGTTGAAGGTGAATGAACAAGAGTGCGGCACGCACACAAATGACTGCTGTCTGTCAAGTTTTGCCACATTCGAACAGATATGTCGGTGTCCTCATAAAACTCAAGCTTTATGTCAGTCGGAGGAGAATCAAACAACAAGGGATGAAAAAGGCCTGCCATCTTGTCATTGTCTCTCAGGACACTGTTAAAAATTTACAGCATGTCTGTGTCTTAGCCATGAGTCTTATGACTGTAGTAGCATAGTAGCAAGTCAATGGAAATTTCCATCCAAATCCATCCCCACAGACCAAACACACACAAAAAGGAATGACATTAGTCTGACTCTTTGACTTACGGTTCACTTCAAGCCTTGATGAAATGGACAGTTGAATCGGAGCCTAACTAACCACCAACACAGACCCCAAACCTGAGTGTGGAATGGGATGAAACGTTTGTGTGAGTCTGAATCCAGACTCCTTGTTGTTAAGGGTTGTCAAAGGTCAATACTAGCTGTGCATCCTTGTTAGCGCTGGAGGGTCAAGGTTCTGTTTGATAAGGAAACAATCGAGCAAACGCAACAATAAGTAGAAAAACAGAGATAGAGAGACATAGAAATAGAGTGAAATAGATAGAGACAGAATGAGACCACTCTTCTCATTAGCAGCAGTAACCACACAACTGTATTAGGTCCTGCATTATACAGGCACAAAGCATGAGACTACAGCGTGCCAGTGCAACAATAAACATCCCCCACCGTTAGAACTGACTTTACCGCTAGCCAACCAGAGCCAAGGCTTAGCCTGTAGGGAGCCAATGGTGTCTCGCAGTCTCTCGAGTGACATCATCACACAACACGCAGATCTCTATTAGCAACATGTGTCCCATTTACAGACATCGGGAGGAATCCCAATTTGGGGTTTCCCAAAGGGCACATACCTAACGCAGTCTCCTCCAGAGTCTGGGTTCTCATCCATCTTCAGACAAGAGCTGGTGTCTGGCCTCGCTGCGCATGAGAGCATTTGTTTTTTTTCCCCATGCACTTCCTCCTTAGAGCTTAGCCAATCAGCATTGAGATCGGGTAAGCTGAGGAAGTCCAGACAGATGTGCGCTCATAACGGATAAACGAGGTAAATGCACACACGCAGGTAGGGTATGTGAGCTTGTGTCCACGGGGTACACAGGAGATCCTGGTTTAGACGTGTGTATCCAGGCTGGGTCCCTCTGAGGGCAGTCCATCAAGGGTATGACCCTGGCACGCAAACCTCCGCAGGTACAGTTTCGCCCCGACTACCAAGCCCACTCCTACCTCCAATCCTCCTCACGTCATCCTGTCCCCCAACCCATCCCCTTCACATCCTTCCCCCCTCACCCAGTCCAAAGTCCTGTTTGCGTAACTACAGTGTGTAGTCCCTTCTAGAAGGTTCTCTTGCCAAACGGTCACGCCCCGGGCTGCTCCAGCCATGTGTTTTCGGGCGCAAATTTCCTGGCTGTGAGGCCATTCGCTTGCCAGCACAGCCTAGAGCTATCTGGACACTACCGGACTACCGGCCATCAAGAAGGAGCTGTTTGTTCAGGGCTCAGCAGAGTCAACACCGTGCTAACCTGCAGGGGTGTCAAGCTCAGCAGGCAGGCAGACCGCCAAACATCGGACAAGGAAAGCGTGCAAGTCTCTTGACTTCCGCAACTGACCTGGACTCTGGACCTGGATGCAAATGAGCATCCTCTCTGGCTCTGTGGCTGGCTGTCTCTTTCCTCTCTCTCTCTCTCTCTCTCTCTCTCTCTTCTCTCTCCTCTCTCTCCTCTTCTCCTCTCTCTCTCTCTCTCTCTCTCTCTCTCTCTCTCTCTCTCTCTCTCTCTCTCTCTCCTCTCTCTCCCCTCTCATCTCCTCTCTCTCTCTCCTCTCTCTCTCTCTCTCTCTCTCTTCTCTCTCTCTCTCTCTCTCTCGCTCCTCTCTCCTCTCCTCCTCTCTCTCTCTCTCTCTCTCTCTCTCTCCTCTCCTCCTTCCTCCCTCGTTCTACCCTTCCCCCCTCTCCGTCTAGGTGCCGGAGGTGAAGGCAGGGTGTTGCCCGACTGGTCGCATAGGCCAGCCGTGGTTTCTCCTCCTCCTCCATCGGTGCACTCCTCCTCACCTCCACTCTCTCCCAGCTCTTGCCCTTCTCCTTTTCCTCAGAGAGGCCTCTGCGCTAGACCTGAGCAGTCAGGTAGGTAGGCAGTGAAGCACATGAACCTGAGCCCCAGCCCTAGGCCCAAGTCTCTGCCCCGACAAAGCCAGGTGTGGGACAATGGCCGCCATTATGGCATGTTATTAGCCAGAAGAAAGGCCTTGACTGTGTGGACAGAGTGAGTCAGGGGGGTGAAGTCTTTTATACTTTTGGGCTCACACACAAACACACGTACACACACAAACACACACACAAACAGGACTAAGCCTGAAGCGAACACTAGACTCCATAGCCAGTAAATTAGGAAGCTGCACCACTATGCTTACTACACCCCAAAAGACCCATCCTTCTCTTTCTTTCACTCCCTAACTTTCTCTCATTCCCTCTTTCTGAGACAACAATCTGTTGCCATGCTGTTGCTACCATGCATCCGGCAACCTGGGTTTTTTTTTGTTCGTCGTTTTATGACACCTTCGAGGCTGTAAATTCATATTAACAGACCTCCTTGACACCTGTCACACAGACGACTCCTGGAGGTGCGCCCTCTAGAGGACAACTGAAAAGTTTTGGCTGAGACCCAAACTTTCCCCTTTTAGATAAGAGTGACACAACTCTTCCCGTATCAATCCTAGGTTGCTACATCTGCTCCCGAGATATAAGAGGATGGATTAAGGAGTACTGTACTTACACTGACACTACCTAGCTACCAAAGATGAGGCACAATGAGGCCGGGGGAGGGCTCCACCTCTCTGTCCTCCTCGGGGGTGTCAGATACGGCCACCAGGCTGTCGGCATGGTGATAACAAGGGGCATGCTGGGAGCATGGACATCCAGCCAGAGAGAGGGGACAGGGCACTCAAAACACCACCCACCCTGTTATCTACAAGTGCTGAAGCATGACCACTTCACCACTGCAGCCACCACCACTGATCTACTTTCTGAGAAAGGAGAGTTGTACAGTCCTGTTCAGTCGTTCATTCATTGATATGTAGCCCAAAAGGAGAATGTCAACGAGGTAGGATCAACGTTTCGAACAACTTCCTAAACCACCGTAGGCTCCATGACAGGTGGGCAGACTGACTCGAGGTCAAACAGACAGAGTGCAGACCAACAGTGGTGCGAGGTGTGTCTCCGTTTGTGTGTATGTGTTTGTGTGTGTGAGAGAGGAGGAGAGAGCAAGTGTGTGTGTGTGTGTGTGTGTGTGAGTGCATTGGTAGGTATGTGTGTGTGTGTGTGTGTGTGAGAGAGAGAGAGAGAGAGAGAGAGAGAGAGAGAGAGAGAGAGAGAGAGAGAGAGAGAGAGAGAGAGAGAGAGAGAGAGAGAGAGAGAGAGAGAGAGAGAAAGAAAGAAAGAAAGAAAGAAAGAAAGAAAGAAAGAAAGAAAGAAAGAAAGAGAAGAAAGAAAGAAAGAAAGAAAGAAAGAAAGAAGAAAGAAAGAAAGAAAAAGAAAGAAAGAAAGAAAGAGAGAGAGAGAGAGAGAGAGAGAAAGAGAGAGTGAGAGCATGTACGTACAGGCATGTGTAAGTAGAAGGGTGTTTAAGAGTGCGTGTAGGTGGGGGGGGGGGGGGGGGAGGGATGCTGGGGGGATGCTGGGGTGGGATGCAGGGGGGTACCTGCGTACGGTGAGTCGCAGAGTCTTGTAAGAGCCTTTGACCAGAGATATGGCCTCCTGTCTGAAGCCGCTCAGCTCCACCTCGTTGATGACCACCACTCTGTCTCCCACCTGCAGGGGGTGTTCTAACCTGTCCCCTTTCCCACCTTCCTCGACCTATAGAAACAAAGATTGGACACACACACAGACTCGTAAATGGAACACCACCTCATTCACCTAAAAAACAAAAGCCAGCACTAAAATCAAGAAGGTGCAATCCCTGCTGGAGTCAAACCCGCACTTTTACAGTCGCTACTGCAATACCCACCCCCGTCCACCCTTCCAAACGATATTTACTGTCCTGTCACCAGGATCATTATGACATGTGAATAGCTATGGGGGGGCGGGGGGCAGGGGGGGGGGCAGCGGTTGGTGCTCCTGTTTGTGCAGAGGTCAGGTTCTCAAACATTGCTCTCTCGCTCCAGCTCCCTCCGTCGGGAGATTAGCGCGGGGTTGACGTGATGCATTCTCCAGTGGCACATCGTACCGCGGTGCGGGAGGTGTGGCAGGAATGTGTCACCCCTCATTACGGCTGTGGCCGCTGTGGGGGGTCAGCGAGGACCCCGCCTCCCGCGCTCCGTCTGAGGAGAGGTGCTGGTGACTGGGAAGCGCATGCTTGGGGTAACGTTCTAGCCGTTCCCCAGGGAAACGTGGGTATTGTCGTTTACTGTACGAGCCAGGTCATGTTTGTTGATCCCTCCCACCCTCTGCTTTGAAGACTGTATTAGCCTCAAACATTATCCTCGTGTAGATGAGACGGTGCATGTAACTTCTTTCAAATACTGTGAAAAAAAAGCTTTTGGTCGGCTGAAAGAAGAGCACAAATGGGGAAAATAACCATGCCAGATTCTTTTGACTTGTCTTCTCTTGACAGGCTTTTCGTGTACAATGTCTTTTGAAGCCTTTCCGGAAAAACGTTGCTGTTGCCAGCTTGAAATGACTCGAGCCATACAGTAGACGACGGGACATATTTTGAATAATTTGGAGAAGCAGGCGTGGAGTTTTAACACTATCTCAGTAGAAAAGAGTTGGAGACCGCAGAAAAGGCTGAGAGGAAGATTTGCTTAACTTGGTGGCCAAAGGGTCTGAAAGGGAGTCTTTTATTACAGATGTGCTGCCAAGAGTCTGACAATGAATCTATTAATATGGACTTGGATGAAAAGACTAATTCTCTTGACCTTTCTCTGACCCCGCTCCCACAAACCAAAGGTCACAGTGACAGCATCCCAAAGTGCTAATACACTGTAAACAATTCACAGCTTTTCGAGACAACCCCCATGAATGAACACTGAAGGAAAGAGAGATTTAAAAAATCAGTATTCAGTAAACATACTACGTATGTTTGGATTTGCTATCTATTTTTTTCCTCTCTCCTTTTGTTGCTTTTCAGACTAGCCGAGCTCTTGCAAATTCCGTTGCTGACACTCTCTCTCTCTCTCTCTCTCTCTCTGTCTTGGATCACTGCCAGAACCCTGGCCTGCATTCCGGATTGTACTCTTCCCTGCTGTAGAGGAGGTGTTTGGGGAGCTGGAGGGCCAGGGGACTGGAGGGTCAGGGGACTGTAGGGTGAGGAGGCTTGAGGGCCAGGAAGGTCAGGAGGCTGGAGGGCCAGGGGACTGGAGGGCCAGGGGACTGGAGGGTCAGGGGACTGGAGGGCGAGGAGGCTTGAGGGCCAGGAAGGTCAGGAGGCTGGAGGGCCAGGGGACTGGAAGGTCAGGAGGCTTGAGGGCCAGGGGACTGGAGGGCCAGGGGACTGGAGGGCCAGGGGACTGGAAGGTCAGGAGGCTTGAGGGCCAGGGGACTGGAGGGCCAGGGGACTGGAGGGCCAGGGGACTGGAAGGTCAGGAGGCTTGAGGGCCAGGGGACTGGAGGGCCAGGGGACTGGAGGGCCAGGGGACTGGAAGGTCAGGAGGCTGGAGGGCCAGGGGACTGGAGGGCCAGGGGACTGGAAGGTCAGGAGGCTGGAGGGCCAGGGGACTGGAAGTCAGGAGGCTGGAGGGCCAGGGGACTGCAGGGCCAGGAGGCTGGAGGGCCAGGGGACTGGAGGGTCAGGGGACTGGAGGGCCAGGGAACTGGAGGGCCAGGGGACTATAGGGACAGGAGGCTGGAGGACCAGTATGCTCTTGACCAGGTTAGGATCTCTCCAACAACTCAACTGTGATTGACCAACCTCTGACCATCAGTAGCAGTAAAGGTACTAAATCTCCAGAGTCACAATTTATATACTTGGGGCAGGGACAGTGGGGCAGGGAAGGCAGAGAAAGTGGTGGGTCGGCAGGAGGGGAGCATATTGTACATGCTTCTGTGTGTGTGATCCAGCAGGGAGGCTGGAGGCGATGACACAGCGGCCCACATCTCTGCACTAAGGCAGATTAGACAGCCTGCCCAGAGAGCTAGGCCCAAGCACTGAAAGGAGACGCTCAATAACATACCCTCCACCAGCCCACACCCTGCCTGCTAACACCGGCCTCACGTTGCCCCTTCCTTCAGCCCTATCACCACCGGCGGCTCACCGGGTGAAAGCATGGCGGAAACAAACACTCCAATATCTAATCTGCTGTGTCGTGCTGTTGCTGGTGCATCCCAATACAACGTGGGTTTCCTTCCTTCCGTTTATTTCCGTGTATAGAACAACTTGCAACAAGCTCCTGGGATTCTTCTGACCTTGTGGGATCTATTTAATGGTTTCCTTCATCCATCACTCTTGTGTTTGTGATGGCTTAGACAGCACTGGCCAGCATTGTGCCATACAGGCCTGGCTGTTTGGACACTGGGCTGGCCCAGACAGAGGCATTTCCCTCGGAATCCAAAATCCCCAAATATGGCTGTAGCTGCTGTGTGTCTCTCAGTCTGGCATTTCAGCTGATATTCTGTACTTGTTTCATAGTAACGCAGACTTTAATAGAGTACACCATGGGAAATGATTCAAAATCAAAGCCATCGACTTGTGGAGAGTCCATGTTAACATGAATCAGTCAGGAGTCAGGTGACTGAGCGGTTATGGAATCCGGAATAATAATCAGAAGGTTGCCGGTTTGATTCCGGGACGTGCCAAAATGACGCTGTTTTCTTGGACAAGGCACTTCACCATTGTTGCTTGGGGAAATGTCCCTGTACTTACTGTAAGTCGCTCTGGATAAGAGCGTCTGCTAAATGTAAAATGTAAATCTACCCTTTCTGAAATAAAGCTTACAGGGCTCTATTTAACATCAGTCTTTACATCCTCAACATCAGTCTGTTCCCTTAACCCCCCAAAACAATGAGCTTATCTCGACCAAACGACTCCTCCCTATCTTTCACGTAAGAAAACCCCTATCAGAGGAGGGGGTCAGTCCTAAGACATTTCAAGGATGACTGATGAGAACAGGGTTTAAAAATGTACACCCCTTCAACAACAACAACAACTTATGATCCAGTCTGCAGTCTACTGGGCCTGGTTGAGATCATGTATGACCAGACTGTGCCAACCATGAGACAGCAGATAAGTAGTCATGCTTCTGTTTGAGTGAGCAAAGAGGTTTACCAGGGAAGCAGTCATGCTGAAAGGACTCATTCAGGATGAGGTCATGAATTCTTGGTGATTGGGCATTGTTTGGACAAGATCTTTTTTTTAGGACGGATGTTAAAGGAACAAATAAATATGGTTCTGAATGGATACAGTCTCATTTGAAGCCACTTGAGGAATCCATTACTTCATAATCATGCTCATGGACAAAGTAACAATAACTGTTATCAGATATATTCAGTTCCAGCATGTTTTGCCTACTGGACATGGCACCTCAGTTGCCATGATAGTAAACTGAGCAAAAATCCATGTTTACCTATTTGCTCTAACTGCTCTATGGCAATAAGTAAAGTGCAAGCAAGTACTAATCTAAATTCTACAACCATGATGAAGAGGAGATTGTATCTAATACATACATCCATTGACACTTCACAAACGTTTTGACAGCTTTCTTCAAGGGGAAGGACTCAGCAATGTGATGGGGAATGTTGTTAGGGAATGAGGAAGTCAGGTGTAGTAGAACAAACACCTGATACCTTACCTTGGAGATTATTAGTGCTTCTCCATGCTCGAGGCCACCTTTGAGCGTGAAACCCCACGGAGCCCCACCCTGGAGACGAACCTCAACGAAAACCGACTTTCCTCTCTGGATGACTGTACTGTAACTGCACAGACTGCTTTCCATAATCGAGAAGACGGCGAAAAGGTTCGGACTGACGGGTATTCCTATTCAGTCCATTAGTAACGAGGAAGGATAAATAGAGAAAAAATCATGTTTAAAAATATTCCTTTTCCTTTTCTTATTAAAATCCGCACCAAACGAAGCAAGGAATGTCCACTCCTATGTGATAAATAGTTTCCCCGCATTACCAAGTGGAGCAGCGAGTGAAACATAATTTGTAACCGCAGTGCATTCTGTTGACAGTCAACACAAAAAAGTTACTTCATGAAAAAAACAATTCAAAAAGTGTAACATTTCCAATGTAAAAAACAAAAATATACTTGATTAGCAAGCTTCCTGTAGTAGACTATAACTTTAGGCTACTTTTAATCGTTTGTCAGCCCTTTCCCTCTTCCGACTTTATTTTACCATCACAATAGAATTTGCTACAATCCACTGGGTTGGGAGAAAGGAGAGCGCTCTTTGCCTCGCTGTGAGCTTGGTCGAAGCGAGATTAGGTCAATTTGCACTGTCAGAAAAAGTATTGCCCACCAGATTTCAGCACTTGTTTTGCGTACTTTACTCAAAGCTTCAACGTAGAGTTCCCAACAACATTTGAAGAGATTTGTCTGCTGCAGAAATCATGCGAATCGCAACGATCTCATCTTGCTCCCTTGATGCGATTTTAACTTCCCTCAGTCAGTCCCATGGATGCAAAACTTTGTTTCCCCCCTCCTCTGTGTAGTCCCGTCACAGTCAATGGATGAGGTGGTGCGTAATGCGCATGTGTGTGGGGATTGATTCATTGCAGTGCCCGCTTCTTTATAAGTCAAACCATTGTCGAGTCAAAAATACGGACCTGTCTTTGTCTATTGAACAACATGACGGTTTTATTTATTTATTTTTACTTTATTACTTACTTTTTTTGTATCCCACGGTCATTTTACTTGATGATGATGACTATTTTGTCGAAGTTTCATCTCTAGGGCTGGAGGGATCATTCTTCATGATAAATTCGGGTATTATAATGTGTGTGTCTGTGGGGGGGGGGGGGGGGGGGGGGGGGGGGCAGGGCTTCCCATGACTACATCCATATTATTTTATGTCCACCCCAAAAAGTGTAAAGATACCTGTTGAGCAGAGCAACCATGAAAGCAATAGTCGACACCCAACACTCTAATAATTACAGATGAAAAGGCTCGGATATTGTATTTTCACCCGGAGGGTGTTTTCTCATATTGAGGTCAGGTCTGTATAATGTCTGCAATACATTGTGGTAGTTTTCTAAGTAGACTGAATACTTTAATGGGATTTACTCTTCATTATTTCACTAGTGTAGTGCATCAGTACTGGTCTAACAGGAAGTATTGGTCTGCATTCCTATGTTATTGTGCCCCTATTGGCAGTATCCTCTCTATCCTACAATGTGAGATGGTTTTGCAATAAGCAAAACTGCTAAGCTCTCATGTTAAAAAAGTGGATCTCCATTTGTATTTATTTATAGTACTGAGCCCTACACTCTCTTGAAGTATCAGCTCTTGGGTAAGGGTTGTTTCAACAGGGCAGGGCAGGGCCGGGCAGGGCAGGGCAGGGCAGGGCAGGGCAGGGCCGGCCAGGGCAAGGCCGGGCAGGGGATTCCTCAGTCTGGGTCAGAAAGCTTCAGGCCCCTCTCTACTGCTATGAGCAGGGAGGTGCTAATTGAAGTGTCAGCAGTCGATGCTGTCTTTTGATGAACATACTTCTTGATGCAGTGTTAATGAAAGCTACAGCTCTGGAACATTCTACCACACGGTGCCACTCCATTTGTCCCTTTGTGATGATTATGATCCATATTTTTTTATTTTTTTATTCTGACAATTACAATTGAGATGATGACACGTAATAGAGATTTCCCTCCCCCCAAAAATCTAGATCTGTGTTATTGCAAAGACTGTAAACAGATATCACTCAGTTATATATCAAATATTTCACTTACAATCCAGATACTGTATCCATTGGAGCTGGGAATATTATATAATTATATGTTATATAATATTATACATAGTCGAAGATGACTGGTGAACATTTCAAAGTTGAGGATGACTGATTATCATTTTAATGTGGCAATGATGAGGTCTCACCCTGTAGGGGCCCCTGAAACAGACATGAGGTCATTTGATACCCACAGTAGGTATGTCTCATGGTAACAATGTGCAGAGGGTTTGGAGTTTAAAGCAGAGCCCCACTTAGGAACATTGTTTGGTCTTCATACACCAGTCAGGAACAGTTGAGTTTCACAAGTGTTTGGCTTTTCTCAGAGATCAGCGGTCCCACAGCTGAGGTGAGAGGAGGAGGAGGTGGTGTGTGGCCTCACAAGATGAAAATGAATTTCAGTCATCTCAGAGACAAATAATCTCTCAGACGAATGTTTTCAGTGGGGTGCAATCAAAGGAAGCAAAGGGTATTGGGTTCCGTTTTATTAGATTCTGGTGTCCTTTGGTAAAAGAGAAAGAATGTTTTCACAGTTCGACGGGACATTTATTTTCCTGTTCTAACTGCAGCTGGGGGCAATTTGACAAGGGGCAAAAGCCATGTTTTGATTCTTTTCAAGTCCAATTGGGACAGATTCATTTTTTTTTTTATGTGGAAATGGAAATGGGGAATGGAAAACACATCCGTATGGCCTAAGAATGGCCCTTACATTTAGTCATTTAGCAGACGCTCTTATCCAGAGCGACTTACAGTAAGTACAGGGACATTCCCCCCGAGGCAAGTAGGGTGAAGTGCCTTGCCCAAGGACACAACGTCATTTGGCACGGCAGGGAATCAATCCGGCGACCTTCTAATTACCAGCCCGACTCCCTCACCGATCAGCCATCTGGCCCTTACAAACTTCATGTTTAAACGACAGACACACAGAGTGTTGGCAGTGGGCGCCATGGTGAGTTAATGATGTCATCACGTTTGAGGCTCTCCCCACTGTACATCTGCTACAATTCAAAGCATGTCCTGATGACCTCATTTTAAAATTATCATTTACTTTGGGCCCTAATGAAGAAATACAAATATGGTTGCATCTTGTATAAATGGGACGTTGCCTCTTATCCATCCCAACCAGATACCACTGTTCAGAGGGGGGCAGTATTGAAACACAGACAGATTTCTTGATGTAATATATTTGCATATATAACAAAAAGAACAGTGTCTACAGTAACAGGGGCTGCAGAAAATGTCAATTTCTTTCGGATTATCTCTCAAGTTCATCAAATTGTATTTTATTTTCTTTAGAACACCAACAAATGCGACAGAATCTGTGCATTATGGTAAATACGTGACTTCAATGGATGGCTTAATGAGGCTGATGTCAAATGATTTAATTGAACTTAAAGTCACACTGGTCTAACAAGGGAACATTCCCCCAATCCAAGCATTACGTCACAACATTGACACCAGCTTTTGCCAACAGCCCCACCTGCTGTACAAAGAGCTACACTGTAGGTCATGGAGAGGTCTACAATGATAGGGGTACAGCATAATG
The DNA here is from genome assembly GCF_021917145.1 of Hypomesus transpacificus. Classification (NCBI taxonomy): domain Eukaryota; kingdom Metazoa; phylum Chordata; class Actinopteri; order Osmeriformes; family Osmeridae; genus Hypomesus; species Hypomesus transpacificus. Next base: position 1,799,965 of record NW_025813796.1, read on the forward strand.
ACATTTGAAAGGCGTAAGTAGTGAGGGATCAGACCATGTCCTTTACGCTGCTCAAAAGCTCTGACACAGCCTGCGCTGGAGCAGTGCATTGGGGAAATGTGACATCATTGACTAAGTGGCTCTAACCCCAGGTCATTTCTTGGAAACACTGATGGGTTCCCATTGCAGATTCAGCCTCTTTAAACAGAAATGTGGACATTGCATTTCATTGTACTTGAAACCATGGCACCAAAGGAATTCTTTTGGAGAGTCATACTGTTGGTTCTATTTGTGTGTCCTGGTTTTTTTTTCTTTTTTCTTTTCACCGTGGTTCAGCTTTTTATAGACTGTCCCCACTGAAGGTCAGTGGTAGTCATAGCGATATTGCACTATGAGGAGTGGTATGTTTTATTAAAAGTCCTCCTCAAAGGTTGGTAACATTATGACACAGTGCTATACACAGTTCTTTAAAACAATGATCAATAAGAGCTTCATCACATATGATTCAAATATTCTCAAATGTTCATATAATCTCCTTTGGAATTTGATTTGTTTGAGGGGATTTCACACAGCAGTTATATTCCACACACAACACATGCATGCATCCACCCACACATCCACCCACACACACACACTGACTTGAGAAAAGTAAAAAGATGCCACGCAAACGTGTCAGTCCTGTTCACCTCCACAGAGTGAAAGGGGTCAAATGGTCCAACAACAAGAATCTCACACTTCAGTCGACAGTCTGTCCTCGTATGAGGAGATCACGGGCCGTCCAGCATGCCTCACTGAATGTCAACACTACTCTGTTCCGACCCGACCTTTCAGCCAGCAAACTGACAAGTGTAACCGACACTACTGTGTCACTGATGTCTGCTCAGTAAGCCCAGTGTCCAAATAAAGGGTTACCTTGAACGCAGCCACCCTATGAGCATGCACACTCTCCATTCTCAAATGAGCACAACAGACATTTCAGCAGACTATCATTAATGTTGTACCGTCATACGTTTACATCAAGTTTGTTGATGGTCGATCAGGTGTCACCTTGGAAAAACACTCTTACCATTCCTTAAGAGTGTCAATGGAAAGGAGGCAGTAAAGTGACAACCCCAAAATTGATTTTTCTAAACTTTGTAAATGAGGTCCTTGAACTAATGCCATGAAAAATCATGCCATCAAATCCTGCACTGCCCTTGAATGTGGATGTTGCTCTTGCCCTTTGAGCTTTGTAAATACCATCAGGTCTCTCTCCAACAGCGATACAGACAGCTCCCTTTTACTTTGGTTCTCCTGCCAGGTTCCTCAGGCCAAGGGGGAAGTGTACAACTCCTGGTTTAGTGGTTGGAGTCAGACCGTAACACGCACCCACTCAGTGCAGATGAAATGAATCATTTACAGGGCTGGCAGAACACTAAGCACGCTCCACTCATGTCTCTCTCACAGAATGAATTAAAGATGGAGAGCTCTTCAAATAAAGGAATACACATTCTCGGTTAACATCTACTGGAGTGGAGTTTTTTTCTAATAGTGACTATAATACCGTATTCGGCTACCTATAGGTCATTGTTTTATCAGAAGCAGATTCAGGACGCATGCATTTCAGATTTTCCATGTTTTTATAACTCTTTCTTTACAAATAATTTGCGGTACCTAATGTGATGCCAAACAAGCAACTAAAAGGTTAAAGATTTTAGCCAGGCAACCTGACATTGAAATCAGTGCATAACTCAAGAGCAGGTTTAAATCACATTGACATTTTCCAACTGAGACGGGACTCTGCATCGGATAAAGAGTGCTTTTAAGGCAGAGAATAGACTAATAAATCCTGCATGAACCTCCTCATCCAAAGCAGCCAGGTCTTTCAGAAAACAGCAGGCCTAAATATTTTAAAACTACTGTTGTTAGAGAAAAAAAAAGGCATTATAGCAATGGGCTAGTTCTAATTATTAAAGTTTAACTACTGAAAAAATATATAGTACAGTATACACGCCATACAAATTTTTTGCCAAGTCAATATTCTGATCTTATATTTTTTCCAAACACGTTTCCAGTTCCAAACCACATCCATCTGAATAAGTGAGTATAATCAATTTCAGGTGATGCCAAATTATTGATGAGGGAAGCTTTGGCTTCAAGAGGCAAACACCATCAGTTCAGACATACATAATTATTAGGCATATTTGTGATATAATATCAAGAAGTTTTGTTAACAATAGTCAAGGTCACAAAAAAACATGTTGAGAATAAAAGCAAATATCATTAGCAAAAACGTGAAACCACCAGGAAACCTTCAGCATCCAGTGCCACCATTTTTCAGAAGTGCAACCTGTAGTCCAGAACCATATCCAGAATTTTATTTTGGGGGGATCCCTTCTTAAAGTGAGGGGGGTAAGCTATTAGAAATATGGGGGGGGGGACATGTAAAGGAGGAGGTTGAGCGTCGATTGGCTACGCTACTGCTGGAGTCTTGAAAAGTTAAAGGTGTCAGGTTATTAAGGACTTTGCAAACATAAAGAAGGCTGAAACACGACCCCCACAAAAATCACAAGCTGAAGCGTCAAGATTGGGCCATGATATACAAGGTTTTATGGACCGATAAAATGAGTGACTCTTGATAGACCAGACAGCTGGGCCCGTGTCTGGTTCACCAATTAACACCAATTCAAGTCAAGCGACAGCAATGTGGGGGTGGAGTAATAGTGTCAGGCAGATATCATTATTGATGAGCTAGTTGCAGCTTTTCAGGTTGCAGGTGGACTCAAGAAAAACTGTTAAAAACTGCTGCCAGTTTCTGGAAGACACTTTCTTCAAAGAGTGGTCCAAGAAGAAGTCATCAGCGTTTAAGAAGACCATGCAGGATAAAGCTCCATCACAAGGATCCAAGTACTCCCGTTTGGCCTGCCAGTAGAGACTTCAAAAATGACGTAGCCCCCTTATCTGATTTAACCCAACGGAGAACTTGTGGGGCCTTCTCAAGACTGAGATTTTCAGAGAGGGGAAACTATTTGAACAGCATCTGCGAGGCCGTGATGGCTGCTTCAGCTAAAATGAACAAAAAAGACTAATTCTATGGACGGGCAGCTCATGAAAGTCCCTGAAAAGGGTGGCTATACTGGCCACTGAATACTTTGAAAGGCCTAAGACAAAGGGATGTCTATTGTTTACCATTATTTGTTTAAGCATGTTTCCTATTACACTTGAAATAAGGAGAAAAGTCAGTTATACATTTACAAATGGCCTATTGATGCAGTGTTCAATCCCAAGAAAAGGTTACTGAAATAGAACCAAGTTACATTAAAGCAATGCATTTCACATCTAGTTTTACGATGCCCTCAACAAAAGCTATATTTTAGTAAACAAAACCAGCATTGGCATTCATGTAAAATCGTTTTTATTGAATACACACACAAATACAACCAACAACTTCACCTTAAGGACACAAGAGTAGCATGACACCACAATATTGCATAATTTGAGAACATTAAATTGAGACAATTCTATAAATCAGTGTTCAAAGAAAAAAAAAAAAAAAAAAAAATCAAGTGGCAAAAGACAAACAGCAAGAACTTTAACACCAAGGTGTAGGCACCACAATCAAACCTGCAAGGACAGAACAATAATTCAAATAAAAAGAACTTGAAAAAACAAGAATCAAAACGCTGATTTTGTGAAGTGTCACACACATCGTAGTTTAATAGTAAAAAACGGATATACCCGTTACTCCCCTCATAGTAATTATAGGTGGGATTATTATTGCAATTTTCTAAAGTGCCTCTTGTGCATTATTGACTGCTGTACAGGAGTTTAATTCAAGCTTTGTACTGTACTCAACTCCACAAGCAGTAACTGACATTGAGGTGCTAACTGCATATATTTGTATTATTGCTAAAGCATGGTTATCCCCAAGTAAAGGCATAGAATTAGGAAACCTTTCTGTATAAAAATATGATTTAAATTGTCCTTGAAAGTTGCACTGATGTAAACCCTTGCATCATTTAAAAAGGACATTTATGTATGTAAACTAGGCTGCTAAAACAAATTAAACTGAGTTTTAACCACTTTCAATAGGAAGGAAATAATTTAACTGGGTTATTACATTTTACATCCCTGTCTTTTCCTCAGAGGTTGCCCCACCACTTGCGAACATGAACGTCTTGACCATGGCCCGTCTCCAGGTGGCGATTGCTGCATTCTTCCCATCGTTTGACCCAACCCTCCTCCACAAGGACGAACTTCCACTCCACGTGGCTGTCCGCAGGCAGGCTGACTGAGTTGGCCCAGAACCCATCCTTGGCCCTCTCCAGCGGAACATAGCTCTTCCAGCTCCCTAGCTCCTTCTGGTCACCCGTCACGGCCAGGACTTGGCAGGGGGATGTGGTGAGGTAGTGCACACTGAAGCGCACGTGGATCGTTTGGGGGAGGGGCTGAACGACCAGAACCTTCTTATTCCCCTCGTCTCCATCAGTTAAACCCGGGTCATTCGTATCCACTGGCATATTATCGGTGTCCTGTTCATCTCCTTGACGGCATTTCCTCGCAGCGAGGGCTGCCAAGGATGAGTTGGTCCTTAAAGGGACCATCCTCACGGTCTCCTCTGTGATGTCGACAGTCATCCATTCATTGTTATCCATTGTGGCCTCCATGATGTTGATCTCAGTCTTGTCATAACATACCTCTTCCTCTGTATCCAAGCTCTTAACCGTCTCTTTCTCAAACACCACTAGGGGATTTCTCCCCCTTGTTGGTTCCATCAATTGATCAACCATACTGGTAACTGTAACTCGAGCCTCTGTCAGCTCACTCTCTGCATTGTTAAAACCGGTCACTCTAGGCTCAAATATCTGCTCACCCATTTCATCAATAAGACAGTTATGAGCCTCCGTTGGCGCACTCAACTGAACAAGACGATTTCTATCACTTTCTTCCAAGAGCTGGTTCAGCTGATCGATCACATTGACATGAACACCGTCCTGGTTGGAATCTTCTTCCAGACTTTCATGTGGCTTGTCCTTCAGTCGTGGTTGGTCAACCAGTGGTTCTTGGGGGCCAATCACCACCTCAGGCCAATCAATGTGTTGACTTATTGAGTCGTTGACACACTCAGGCAGGTACCCATCTGACACTTCACGTTGCTTAACATTTTCCACACATAAATGCATAAGCTGGTCTCTGTTGACATGTGGAATATGGGGACTACCATCCTTCACAATGGCATCAGTCTTCCAGGCCTTCTCCTTTGTCGTCAACTCATGACTGGAGATCTCCACTTCCTGCTTCACATACACCTGGCCATGTAGAAGTCCTTCGAGATCACCGTGTCCATTCTCCAGCTCTGGGAGATGATCAGCGTGTTCTGGTCCTTCCTCTGGCTCTCCTTTGTCTAAAGCATGGGGATGGTGTATTCCTGGCTCCTCTGTGTCAGTACTTTCACAATGCCAACACAGGCTAAACTCCTTCAGACTGTGCCGAGATTGACACTGCACTTCCATCCTGGATAGATGTCCAGTTTCATTGGTCTTGCCACTTAAGGAACAGTCACTGGCTGGCTCCTGTTGGTCTGAGCTATGGATAGCCTGGTTAGGTCTAGGACACTTCTCTGGTGGTTTGGTGTTGTGTTCAGGTAAAAAGCCAGGATCGTTCTCTTCAAGGGGCAGCCAATCAGCATCATCATCTTCAGAGGCTTCACTACTCCTATTGGTCTCCATAAGATTGCTTTCACTTTTGCTACACATCATCTCTGGCAGCCCCTCATCACTGGGCTCTGGAACAGAATGATGAAAATAGGGACGCGCATTAACAGGGTTACTGGATGCATTACAACGCTCAACCCCATTTCAAATGTTTTCCGATTTGTCAGGATGGAGATTTATTTTTGCCTACAGCTTGTGGTTGCACGTATTGGCTTAGCCTTATTCATTACAAAAATACTGGAACGTGTAGTTTCAGTCACGGGCAACGACAAGCATAACATTGATATACTTAAAGCACGTGTGCATGTTTGAACGCCTACATCGCAACAGTTTTCCTCTCCACGCAGAACACATCAACCCAAGTACAAAATCTGCTGCTGTCATTGAAATATCAATTTTAAAATAGTATAAACTGCATAAGGCTAAGAACTAAATTGCATCTTTACCTGTTGACTCCACACTCGACTCGGTTTCCTCTTCTATCGGTGTTATCCCTTCTGGGCTTACTGCGTCTTTCTCAGTTACAAGCACGATGCTACCAGCCTTCCTTCTTCTACTGCTTACGGTTCTGTATATGATGAATACAGCCCATAAGGACAACATGGCAAAAACAGTCAAAGCCGCTGCCGGAGCATACCTTCCAATCATAGAAAACAATGAAGTCAAATCACTGCGTCCTTCAAGAGCCACCGTTTTACTCTTCTTGATAGCCATTGTGGTTTTCAGCGATCAACACACCCGGTGTCTAAATTGAAGCAAATCTGGTGACCAATGTGCGGCTATTTCTCCTCTGCCTCGTGCACGTTGGAATGTGACCCCTTGTTGCGGCACAGCTCTGCATCAGGTGAGCAATCTGCCAATTAAATTCGCTGCCTTGATCTCTGATTCAATCAAGACCTCTTGGATCTGAAAAGTACAGAAAACAATAGCGTTGCCACATTTCGATTTCAGGCAGGTATATCAGGAGAAATTCATAATGCAAATTATCTGGATCATGGACAATAACCTTTACTTTACAGTATGAGGGCCATCCAATACATGCTATTTTGTGATTTATGTTAACAAATGTGATTTATATATATTACATTTGTATTTTCACTTCAATTTTTTGATATTCTCAACGGAAAATATGACATTTGATGTGGTTTCCAATTTGGTTTCCAGTTGAAACAAATTATATTGTGAAACAAATGCAATATTGATTGTTACAAAATGTGCAAATACTTCCATCTAGTGGAAAAGTTGATAGTAGAGGGAACGCAATGTGTTTCACTCAATATTCTATCATTTTTACCTACTGACTTCCTCGCCAACTGACTGTTCTAAACACAATAAATTAATACATGCTAGTGGTTGTGTTACACGTGAAAACAAAAACTGATCTTAGCTTTGTAATAGTAGGCTATTTTAAGGAAAAAGCATGATATCGTGACCATGTAAACAAGTTGCATAGGTGATGTATTTGTCACGTGAGGGAAAGATGGTGGGTTGTCGTCGGCTAAATGCGTCTTAGCACTTTTTTTTTTTTACTTCTTCGCTTACGCTGATGATCCTATCATAGCCTACTCCTACTTGGTGGTTTATGGAACATGTTCTGCGCAAGACTGTACCTTAGATAGTTTAGGAAAAAGCACATTATAATCTGTATAAAGACTGATCCGAAAAGAGTCACTGTTGTAATTAGACAGAATTAGGGGCGGTTTTAGTCTTCTCGTTTATGGAAACAATCTTGCATTCTTGTCAAAACTAAACTAAAGCGTCATCTCGGTGACAATACAAGCACCCAAGCTAAAGGGCAACACAACTTCTCAGCCATGTCAATGAAATTTTGCTGCATTTACAGTATCGGATTCATTTCCATTCTACTTTTAATAACAGGAATTTCTTTAGTATTGGCAGAGGTATTCCAAAATGTATTGTACTCGAGAATCGAAAAGGTAAGAGTACAGTAAGCTAATGCTATCCAATGCTATCCTTAGCACTAAGCTGTAGTTGACAGCTTTTCAGTGAAGCTAAATGTTCATAAAAATTAGCTTTTCACGGTCGCTATCTACAACCCACTGTTTTAAATGAGTAAGTAGGTAGCTAATGTCTAGCATGTCTTGTAGCCATGAACTAGTCTTTTTGGTTGTACACATACATGTATGGTTTTAACTGGTGTTAATATTTGATTTGGTCACATCTGGTATGGTTTAGGCGTTAAATCTAGCATGATTGAATACTTTTTCATGCAATCGAGTGCCATCGTTGCTTGGAACCAACCAAAACAAGTGTTCCAAGTGCCAGTATTGTATGGCTATTAATCAGGATCAAATGCCAGATATGACATTGTTTTATCTGCGTATTGGCTTGCGTATTGTCTTGTATTGAATGTGAGCCAGATGTAGTTGCTAGCTCGTTTATATGGACTGACGTACTGCACGCGGATCCCCAGGAAATCGTGCTGAGAAATGGAACTGAGGCGTTCGAGGCGTGGGAGAACCCCCCTCCTCCCGTCTACATGCAGTTCTACTTCTTTAATTTGACCAATCCCTTAGAGGTGCTTGATGGAGACAGGCCTGCTGTGGTTGAGATAGGACCCTACACATACAGGTGAGATGAGAAGTATCATCTAAACTCTAATTGTCCTCCGTACAGTGCACCCTTCCTTGACTCTCATTCACTTGCACTTCATGTTCAATTCACGGCCTCCTTGTTGATATAACAGGTACATATGGAATCGCCTTACAAAAGGCAAGATGGAATATTATATTTTATTCAGTCTCTCGGTTGATCCATGCACGTTTACTTGTATTCAGGGGGAAGTGACTGTGGGAACAGGGTTTGAACAACAACATTTGCAGGGATATGGAAGGGAACCAAGACTAACTGTGGATTTGTAGGGGATGACAAGCACTTTTATTGTGCAACTGTTTCGTTGCAGCAGTCATGTGATTCCTCCCTTTCACACTTTCACCCGTTATTTGCGGCCCCATTGTACCGTAGTCTTAAAAGACTTTATTGAGTATCTTTTATATCAATAACTACACCATTATATGAACAGCATGGAAGGTTTTCCTAGACGCCACTGGTTCTTATGCACTGCATTTGTTTACTAGGTCAATGACATTTAAAAAACTTTATAGTTCTGGTTTTATGTTCATTTCTCGTCTGCCTCACCAGCACATTACCCAAGTATGCTATATCAGCATCTTTTTCATAACCAACAATCCTAACTATCGTTAACTCACACAGGGAGTATCGGCCCATGGAGGACATTGCCTTTATGGAGAACGGGACCAAAGTGTCGGCTGTGAATACAAAGACCTACATATTTGAGGCCAACATGTCCATAGGCCTAGAAAGTGACTTAATGAGGACAGTGAACATCCCAGCGTTGGTAGGTTTGCAGGATCACTCTTGCGTATGTGTAAAGTAAAACCATGCATCTCTTTTCAAGTCGAATACCCTAGTATATATGGCAGATACTGTGACATGATGGTTACATGGAGGATCTGCCTAATGCACTCAATGCTTTTCTGCGGGAATTTCAAGCAGCCTGTTTTACATTTACATTTACATTTAGTCATTTAGCAGACGCTCTTATCCAGAGCGACTTACAATAGGTACAGGGACATTCCCCCCGAGGCAAGTAGGGTGAAGTGCCTTGCCCAAGGACACAACGTCATTTGGCACGGCGGGGAATCGATCCAACAACCTTCTGATTACCAGCCCGACTCCCTCACCGCTCAGCCATCTGACTCCCCGTTTTGTTATGTGTGTGTTCCTAGACTGTCATGGAGAAATTCAAGGATCATTCGATCATAGCCAATATCATCATGGCGTACATGAAGTCCAATGATATTGGACTGTTCAGCACGCACACTGTCGGAGAGCTGCTGTGGGGCTATGAAGATGGATTGCTCAAGACTCTCAAATTGTTCCAGCCTGATTTAGATGATGTGTTTGGCCTCTTCTATAAGGTGTGCTTTGAACTTCTATTGGCGCTTTATACAAGACTCACAATATCAACAAACTGCTCCTGAATCAGTGCCTTGTCTTTGATGACATATTATGCAGCTATAACTTCGGTGTTGATACTTTTCTACCCATTTTTAACAGAGGCATGGTTTTGAAGTGTGTGTTTTTCTTTTTTTTCTCCTCGCTCAGACGAACGCGACCAATGACGGGGAGTATGTTTTCCTGACTGGCCAACAGGGCTACAGGGACTTTGCCAAGGTGGAGCAGTGGAAAGGTCAAAGGTAAAGTCTCCGAAAAGTTCAAGCTCCAGAGAATATAATAACTAATGAGGGGCAGTCTCATCAATAGCAAACAATCTTGTTGTAACACTAGGCACCCTGTTACGCCATAGCATGTACTCTAAATTGCAGAATGAGGGTCACTTCAGAAAGTATTTCATTGGATGGACGAAGAAGTTTCTAGACTGAGTGAAGATGGGGTGGAGTTGACGTGTGCCGTTGTTGATCTCCTTCCCTGGGCAGCTCTCTGCCGTGGTGGTCCACGGACGAGTGCAACATGATCAACGGCACCAACGGTGCCTCCTTCCATCCTGTCATCACCAAGAACGAGACGCTCTACATGTTCTCGTCGGACCTCTGCAGGTGGGAGCCCAGGCGCCGCATCACAACCCCCTTACACCACCGACAACCCAGCACTCTGTAACACGGTTACCCAACGCACGTTGTGGGACACCACTTCTGAGAGGATTCTGCCACCTCCCCAAAGGCAGTTGAATTTAGAGTTACTAAAAGTGTGCGACCCCTGGTCTGGTTTATTTCACTCCATCTTTCGACGTGAACATCTACAGAGTTCATGCCTCATGCCACTGGGATTTCTAGTGTTCCGTTTGCCCAAATGAAATGTGTCCAGGCCTGCAATTTGGATTAAGGACACGGCCAGTCTGGCATTATCCTGTGGAATGAGGTCAATACTTAAGATAAGCTTTTAGTTTACTGGAACCCAGCTTGGGATGCTTTTCAGGCTGTTTATTGTTGTGTGTAAGACCCGTTGCTAACTCAGGGAATAAACATGGCGAGAAGGTCAAAACTGTGTAAAGTCGATGAGGATTGTGGATGGGCCTCAAGCACTAGCTGCGTGGCCTGAGAGCTAGCGGCTAGTAGCTAAGGTAAACTCGACCCTCCATATTAGGGAACACTTGTTTGGATTCTACAAAGATGTGTGTGTGTGTGTTGGACCGCGTTTCCCTTCGTCAGGTCCCTGTTTGCCACGTTCGAGGAGGAGGTGAGCGTGAGGGGCCTCCCCGGCTACCGGTTCGTGCCACCCAGCCGGGTGTTTGCCAGCCCGACGGTGAACCCCGACAACGCAGGCTTCTGTGTGCCCCCGGGGAATTGTCTGTCCTCGGGTCTGCTCAACGTCAGCGTCTGCAAGCAGGGTGAGCCACGGCTTCTGGAGCCTGCGTTTACGCTCTCGATCGGACTATTTAAAAATTCCTGAAATAAATCCTTGGTGGAAGTACGAAGCATGATGCTGTTGGATGTGAGGTGACTGTGATGTGGTCTCATCTCACCCCTAGGGGCACCAATTATCATGTCGTCGCCACATTTCTACCAGGCAGATGAGAAGTACATCAACGGCGTCTTTGGGATGTATCCTAACAAGGAGCGGCACCAGACCACTATCGACGTGAACCCAGTAAGTGCCACTCTGAACATGAACCGGTAGTACCCTCGTGTTACCACTAGAGGGGGGGAACGACCAAAAAATTCCCACAGTTCAACATTTCCTTAGCCTCAGCCCATTGGCTTGAGGTGATGGAAGGCGGTTGCAAATTGTGAGAGGTGATTTTTAACACTAATAACATGAATATCTATATTTTTATATCTATATCTTTTTTTCTCTCTCGTTGTTGGGAGTATGGGCTTTTGTTAGATGCTGTCAGCTAATGTGTAATAATGGGATTTGATACAAGTGCCTTTGAATCATAATCATTAGTTAAAGGGTCTTAATATATACGAAATGACGATATATCAAATGGAAACATCAATGAGGTATCTAAATGTTCCAGTAATCGCTCTTTCCTTGTAACAAGGTGAGAAACCCTCACGCTGCTGTGGAGCATGTTGGCGTTGCCCTCTGATAAACCCAGTTTTATAGCACTATTGTTGATGGTGGCAAGGGAGATGGCTTGGACACGCAGGGTGCAGACATAATAAAGATGAACTGATTCTTTTTATTTCTTTATATATAATATACAATGTCTACCTGACCCGGGTTTGAAGTCAGACTCACCTCATGGAGAAGGTGCATTTATCTTGTGTGTGAAAGTGAGAACACTTTTGCTGCTGGTTCAAAGCCCATAAGGACCTGAGGTATCTTACTGTGAGAGTCCAAGGCAGGAAGAGTTTGATATTGCTCCGAGCGCATCATTCATTTATTGACTGATCAGGTTGACTGTAACTCGCATCACAAGGATGTTTAAGGACTCCATTGAACTTCACTGGATGTATTTAAAGCTAATCGTTCTAATGACAATGGGAATGAGACATTTGTGTTTTAAAAGGTGTGGTGGTGTGTCCTCCCAGCTCACAGGTGTGATTCTACAGGCGGCCAAACGACTCCAGGTCAACGTCTTCGTTGAGAAAATCAGCACGTTCAGGTAAACACCCACTCGCCGAGTGTCGGGGGAAACAGCCCAAGTCTTCCTTGTAGCCAATCCCACTGTCCAACATAAGCAAGGTATCTGTTACACAGACAATGAGTCTGGGGAAAGACAAGGGACTCAAATGAACTTGTTGACGTGAACTTTGTAAGACGTGAAATGAGCAATTTAGAATTGGGAAAGGCATTGGGAAAGTTTTTTTTATGACTTCACAGGAAGTGAAACCCAGCCATTTTGGCCTCTGAACTCTAACATTTCAGAGAGGTGATGAATCCTCTCAGTTTCTCTGATCTCTGCTTTTTCCAGAGAGATGGGGGCAGGGTCACATGTTTGGTGGTTTAGACCTGTTACGGTTACCATACGGTTGGTTGTCTCTTGTTGACCTGGATTGGTTGGAATCCTGTTTTTATTCCTTGAGGTCAGCTTTGACCAGAGAATGCTCCGTTGACCCCGAGTGCCGATCTCCAAAATAGACCAAGGAGCGTCTGCTTCTCTGTGACCGTCTCTAGCATTCCTCTAACAGAAGGTTCCCTCAGACGTGACATTTTGCTGACGTGTCATGAGTAGTATGGTAGATCAATCATGCCATCATCACTGAACTTTGGACGGTCAAAGCTCAGAGATGGCCAGGATTTAAACAAAACAATTGAGAGAACTACAGATCAAATAAGAGAGAGAGAGATTGAGGGTCTAAGAAAGAGGATGAGAAAGTAAGAACAAAAGCACAATTATAATTGTATCATGATAGTGTGAAGGCATTGTAGTCTTTGTTTCAGCTGGGTTCTTTCTATATCCCTGTTTAAAAGCAACGTGACAGACACTATTTGAATTGCAAAACAAAACAAAAAAACGCCACTTCTGAAGTGTAGTCCAAAGTCGTTTGATATTTTACTTGGGCTTTATTGCTATTTTTCTATTAGCCATTTTGTTGGAGGTGAGTGATGGCAGGGTCAGCTGACTGCATGTATCATAGACAGAACATCTACAACTCAACAAGGATACGTTGGATATAAGTTTATAAAGACATTGCCTTGTAAACAAATATAAAAGTGTCCTTGTTTCGATAAAGTGATCCGTTTTTTTACATTATTTTTCATCAAATGTGTTCTGTGATTAGTCAGTACTATGGTGTTACAGGTAAAACATGTCTGTTGTGAAAGTCCCTTACCCAGTTTTTGTGTCCCATCGTAATGTTGATACTTCTTTTCATTATAGCCAAACCGGAAACGTCAGAACGGTGGTGTTTCCTGTGCTGTTCCTCAATGAGGTAATAACCTCAATACCCATGCCTGTATAGAAAACGGTTTAACTTGGAATAAAACCAAAACATTCAACGGGGTGTGTAGGTATTCCACAGCGAAAAAATGTCTCCCTAGCTCTTCTGTAGAACCTCAACACGATTTCCTTCAACTCCCCCTGCAGAGTGTTGTCATCGACGAGGAGTCCGCTAAAAAGGTGCAGGCGGTGGTCACTCTGGGCAACGTGGTGGTCAACGTTCCCTTTATGCTGATTGGCTTGGGGATCCTCCTCGGGGCCATTTTCATGGTGCTGATGTGTCGTCAGCAAGTCCCCAAGGTGAGAGGTCGTCGCCGTAGGTAACTCTGCCATAAAGCGGTATGAAGGCTTGTGAGGTGTTCTGTTGTTCTAATGAGGTTCCACCAGCACCCAAGCCCTTCATAATTACATTTCATTATATTTTCATATATATATATATATATATTAGCTATAGGTATATATACATTACATTCATCTCCAAAATAACACATAGCAAATATACAGTTTTGCATGATTTGAAGACCAAAATGGGATTTGGCTGTTGACCTGTTTTAATTATTTCTCTTGTCCTTCTCCAGAGCACCCCTGCTGAGCGCCAGCCACTGCTTGGTTCATCATAGCTCCACAAGCCGTGTAGTCATGGCGGAACACGTCCGATTTCTGCTATAACCTGCCACAAACTTTGGAATCACTACATGATATACAGTATTATAAGTAGGTGACTGAAAGGTCAACCTCCTGTTCTAGGTGTATATACTCTTATGTTATCAATAACGCTTTAACATTTTCATGTAGTATATCTGATGGCTTAGTTCAAATGCCAATTTGATTTGAAACCAATTGCAAGGCAACAGTTCAGAAATGTTTACAGGAGCCAGGCCGTTTACGAGACCTGTGTTTTGACATGAATAGTGTCCCCCCCCATCATGTCTATCAGCATACAGGAGGACAAACGATTCCAAATCAACAGTACAAATCTTCAAGTAAGAAATGCTCAAACTGAAACCAAGTTTACCCAAAAACCCGATCTAATGGTGAAGATTTAGGGAAGAGGTTAAGAGATTATCGATACGATACTGTGTGTGAGGAAGTGTGTGTGTGTGTGTGTGTGTGTGTGTATGAGATGTTGGAAACGATGATGCGTGTGAAGATATGTGGGGGAGTTTATTTTCCGTATGATCTCATAGACTGCAGAGTATAGGCCAGCTAGCAGGATCAGGTCTGACTGTCAGAGATCGCTAATGAAATGACACTGTACTGTATAATATGATGCAGTCAGCAAGATCTGGAAATGTGCCGAAATAAGTTCCCCTTTGTTCCACTGTGGCCCAGTGTACTTGTTACACAACCACCGTAATGTCACTTTTTAATATTTCTATACTACTGTTAGCAGGCTCAGCAGCCTGATGATGGAACATTGTTAAATAGATTTTATTGCCACTCTGAGTTGTATATGCAATTCCAAGTGAACATCCATATCGGTGTGTTCTGATTCGTTTGGTCATTTGGTTTAGTTACCCACTGAACGAGCTAACCACTTATGAATTACGGGAATGATAGGCATACATGTTTCCTGAGAACTTTCGAATGAATGCATTCAGATCGCTGATGTCATGACGAGTGTGAGGCCAACCAAATGGTTGATGGTTGAACACATTGAAGAAGCTATCCTCTAATGTACTGATATGTATGAGTCCTCTGCACTGAACAAAAATTGACCCTGATTGAACACTTTACCTCCAAGGAAGGATGTGGTCAGTTTTGTAGTGTGTAAATTGAAAAATATACCTATAAGGGAAACTAGGTACATGTGAGGGCTGTCCCATCTAACTTCTGAGAACCAGTTGCTTCAACTAGATTGTTCAAAAATATTGATCTTTTACTTGGAGAACATTTCAAATGTATGTACCTCCAAAAATATTTTAACCGTATTTTAAACTGGCAGGTTTTCTATTTGTAAAAACACAACAGTGGCCGTAATTAAAATGTGAACATTTGTCACTACACTACAGCAATTAGAATTTGGGTGCTTCTTTCTACCTGTTGATAGTTCATTACTGTTTTGGGTTTTAATGTTATTGCTCCATTCAGTATCCCATGTTTGTTTTAAGAAAATAATCTTTATTGTCTTAAATGCTTCAGGATATGTATTTATCTAGCATGTCGTAATTCTGCTCTGTTAAAAGAACCGTACTTGCACTTTTTCTACAAACATAAAAAAGCATCTGCACAAGTTTTACAATATTTACAAACTCTCCAGCATGTAACATATTTACAAATAAATACAGGCTCGATTGCCGCACATTTTACAAACGACATATCAATAAACTCAATGTACTTCAAATTGTTTCTGTTATGTCTGTATTTCCTTAATCAAACATTGTAGATCACACAGATAAAGTAACATCCAGTGGTTTAGTGCTGTTACTGATAAGAAACGTGGATATTGATCTTTGGTACATGCAGTACAGGGACAACAGCTTGTTTGCTTGAGACAATGCTGTACCTGGTACAAAACTGGGATCAGTAAATGTGAGAGGAATGGCTAACCAGACAGTTCAGAAAGCAGCATTTTTCCTGTTTCGTTTTTGGACATCGATTCCTCTGCTCATGCATAATCAGTAATTGTTCTCCAGTTTTCCATTATTCGGTTGAAATGATATTTATTCCATACTGGGTGATTAGCCTTGAGATTCCCTTGCTTGCAGATGTTTAACAGGAAGAAACGTGAAAACTGCAGACATTTCTCCTGTGGAAGCAAACAGAACGTTACACGATTAGACGTCTCTAGAACCTTGGCAACTGCAAAATTACAACTTTCGAATGATGTTTTGGGTATGCATGAAACACAAGCCCATATTGCAGCCCGTTTTTACAGGCACAAGATGATCTACCTGCAGTACTTGGTTCCGCACTCCGAGGGCTCCCTGCAGCTCGCTCCAACAGGCTTCAGAGTGTTCCATCTCCACAGCAAAGAACGTCTGGCCCGGTGGACGAGACCAGCGGTGGACCACTCCCCCAGTAATGGAGCGGCCTGCACCTGCATGGACCAGCAGGACAACCTACAGTCAGCCTCGCAGTCTTACTGCCCATTACATTTCATCTACTACACTTGACACCTCGTCTGACCGACTGGACATGACCCCTCTACTGTACACAACATCTATATTCTACTATACAGGACAACTTTACATGACATCTCAACTGTACGTGACCCCTCTACTGTACACAACATCTAAATTCTACTATACAGGACAACTCTACATGACATCTCAACTGTACATGACACCTCTACTGTGCACAACATCTATATTCTACTATACAGGACACCTCTACATGACATTTCAACTATACATGACACCTCCTATACTGAGCCTGACATAATCTCTACTGTACATAACATCGATACTCTTCTGCACCAAGTTAAACAAACACTACTAACAGTGATCGCTGTAGCGGATATCATTCGACACAGCCTGAAGAAAAGAACGTGAACAACACTTCCGTTTTCTCTCCTGTTCCCAGGTAGAATGCCAGCATCTCAGAGACAAAGAAGAAAGATAAGCTCTATCATCGCTTCAGAAGTCACCTACCTCAAAGGTGCAGACCAGACTCAGGAGAACAAACCATACTAGGAACTGGTGCTGGGCTGTAGTCATGGTGAGGGGATCTTAGAGGAGTCAGGATTCTAAGGGATATCCAGTGGAAGTGCAGTGGTACCAGGCCTTTATATTAGTGGTGCTTATCAGAAGATAAGGTCTGACAAGGGGAAAAGGTAATCTTGGGCCGTCTGATGAATACTTTACCCTGGGAAATGAGGCAGACTCCACGTAGGAGGCTGAACTGAAAAACAAAGTCTGGCTGGCATGAACCAATGTATGCTCTGTGCGCTTAAAATGAAGAGATTTCAAGTGCTGCCTTCGGGTCATTGTGACCCAACTTTTGGACACCTTCCCACTCTGATGTGTTCAGACACGATGAAAACGCACACTCAAGATGGAATAGATACCAGCCATGTATATGAAACATATATGTATCATGAATCATTCAGCAACTCTTAGTTCATTTCACTAGATGGCAATGTCCTGAAGACTTGGAAAACTGCAGGCATGTGCTCATTAAGTTCCTTGCATTGTTGAAAGAAATATTCCGTGCTGCAACTCAAGAAGTAGAAAAGTGTATTTCATGTTCATTTTTTTACACGGCAATAACATCCAACCTTTACTGCAGATACTCAAACTAAATCAAGGCTCAAGGTGTGCAACCTGCCTGAAACTGATTCTGTCCTGCTTAGTGGGTCACTGTGCTGTGGTGCATCATGTGGTGACTGAATGGTGGCTCAAGTGTCCACTCCAGCTGCTGTGATGCTATGGCTGTCAAGAGATTGGTATGCCAAAGACCAGCATGAAAAAAGCCTCTGCCCTCTCAACCCCATGCTTAAACAGATCTCAAACACCAAATTCACAATCTAGAGAGTTTACATTTGATATGTTTGCCAGTGTCACTAACTGTTCTGTATCTAACTCAGCTAATACTACCATAAATCATTATAGAATTACCTAGAGAGGGTAAAATGTCTTTGTTTTTTTTGCAGTATCTTAGCTGGAGTTGCAATTCAAACTGCAGTATACCCACTGCAAACTGAAATGATGCCCCAAAATCTTAAATAAGATTGAAATGCATTTCTGGCTGATACAACAAGTTTACTAGAAGTGATCATTATGTGTTAGTAGGGAAACGCTCATCCACTCCAATCGTACGGATATTGAATAGCATACATTTCTAGATTTATGATCATCATTGATACCCCTTTCGTGGTTAATTGCTTTAATAACATATCAGTCCCACCACAATACTAGCTCAACAGTACAACTACCTTGGTAGCCTGCATGCTTGAAAATATGAAAGCAAAGTTGATGTTTTTTTAAGTGTCTTTTACCAGTGGTCAAGTGTGATTCTGTAGAAACGTAAAGGGGTGCTCTTCCTGTGGCCCCTATGGACTGTTATAGCGAGATAAACATACTTGTTTATCATGCAGACCAAGCAAAGAGTAGTAGCTGCTGCTGGGGAATTATCTAGCCAAGTGGACCTTGGTTCGGGGAAGAAGGAAATGGATAACAATGCATTTTTGGAGTACCAGAAATCAAAACAGTATTCTTCTCCAACTTGTCAATTACTTTCCAGTTATCTCAGAAACGTGCAATCAAAGCGTTTTGCTAAAAACTACAAGCCCCCCCCCCCCTCCCCAGTGGCCAGATTTGCCTCAGAAGAATTCTTAAATTGCCTCCCCATTGCAAAACTTACCCTGGAACAAACATTTCCTGCTTGATTTATCTTGTATATCTTGCACATTTATCTTTTCCTATGAAATAATGATATTTGCTTTGTTAATGTTTCATCTTCTTCGCATTTTTTGGCTCCGTAATCTCTGTAACGACTTGTAATTTGCTGTTTTTTTGGCATGTGGGAGGCTACCCATATTTTCTAATCGGCGGGGGGACATGGGATTTGAGGACATGGTCACAGAAGCTCACGCAAGACACCTACAGTACTCTAAATTAACTCACATGAGCAGTTACCAAACATGCCACTGAAACTTGACAACACACCTGCTATTTATGCCAGTTCTATATCCATTTTGTGGGAGGGCAAATGTGCTTGGAATTCCAGAGAGCGGGCTGACTGAGTGGCATTCCTGTTGCATTGGCAGCCGGGCGAGCTCAGCACATGAAAGAGTGGAACCAGGCATGGAAAATGGTGCTGTGTTCCTTGGTGGTTGGTTTAATTACAGTAGCCAATAGTGAGGGGTCAGATGGCTGAGTGGTTAGGGAGCCAGGCTATTAATCAGAAGGTTGTTGGTTCGATTCCCGTCTGTGCCAAATGACGTTGTGTCCTTGGGAAAGGCACTTCACCCTTCTTGCCTCGGGGAGAATGTCCCTGTACTTACTGTGAGTTGCTCTGGATATGAGTGTCTGCTAAATGTAAATAGGACTGTTATACCATCAAGGGGTGAAAGGAATGATTGACATTGATCAAGGTCATTGTAACCGTTCCTTTCTTCATAAAGACTTTGTGCAAGCGAAAAGGTGTATATGTATGAACTACCTTAGTAGTATAATGCGATACGTACATTTTGTATTTCAAAACTTATTGTAATGCATGCCTTCCAATTTGTTAGTCAGCTGAACTGCACTTGTCCACATATTACTAAATTACTTATAGAAGCCTGTCTGAAACCAGGCAAATTGATATTGGTGTTGTTGTTTTTGAAATGGGAAATACAACTTATCTTGATGATCATACTTTTATTCAAAGTTTGGGTGTAGACATCCAGTAGGACGGAGGTCAGTGAAAATCAGATCCAAACAACTAAGTCGAGTCACACATGCGGAGTAACAATGGGCTCAATTAGGGACCCCGAGCCAAGATAATGTCAAGCCAAGTGTGCGCCAAGGTTAACTGTAGGAAAGAACAGAGCTCAAATAGTAAACAGACAAGTTGACTGAGCGGTTAGGGAATTGGGATAGTAATCAGAAGGTTGCCGGTGCGATTCCGAGCCGTGCCAAATGACGTTGTGTCCTTTGAGGTGGAGTCTTGGACACATGGGTAAGTCACTCCATGAAAACTGGGAGGATAAGACAGGTGTTCCTAAAGCATCAACATCCCAAAATTAGTTGGCTGTCTATTGCTAATATTCGGTGTACATTTGTAAAATTGTCAAAGATCTCTACATGGTACCATGCATGTAAGGCTTTTTTGTGACCTTGCCTGAGAACCGATTTGGAGAGGAAGACTTTATCGAGCCAGGAATGGGTGTATCCTTTGGGCTATGAGGTGGAGTTTCCAACACAACATACAAATACTTGAGATTAGCCAAACTTCTTGTCTGAAGGCATGTGTGTCTACAAGAAGCTGAGTATTTTAGCGGATATTCCCATTCTAAAGCTGTTTATATTATCAACCCGCTACCCAAAACACTTTCTTTATTCACCAAGCACATCTGTGTAACCTTGTCTGAGTCTAAATAGCAATAGCACACACAATCTGCAAGCTTTGCATGTCCTTGTACTATACAGAGAAACAGTTTCCAGGCTGATATTGAATGCACATCACAATATTGTAAAACTGCAACAACAATGAACCACAGTTTTCGCTAAACTATCCACAACAATTTGCAATTCTGTATCATTTCACGACACTTTAAATAACACGTTGATGTTTTGTCTTGAATTTCTTCATAACTGGTGATACAATGGCTGGATGGATTGAAACTACAGTCAGTAGGGGGGAAGGATTCGAATACAGAAAAGAGAGAGATGGTGTAACCACAGGATGGAGGAAGTTTAAACATATCTTGTGTCCGACTGTTTTGGCCCAGAAGAGATGGGGTTCCAGCCAATTCAGTGGCCTAGAGAGCCTGAGAATAGCTGTACAAAGCTGTCATTCAATAAAAGTATGAGTAAAACTGGTTGTGAATATAGGGTAATTGGAGTTGATTAATTACATTATATTTTAAAACGGTAATGGATTCTCAGTTCCACTAGATGGCGTCTTAACTTTATCTCACTCATTCAACTGAATGTGCTTTTGGAACACATTTAGCTGTATCTGATAAGGTTTTACATCTGTAAAAAAGCTTTGCATCTGTAAAAAAAAAAGTGTTGGTCAAAAATAATTTGCCCCATGTATAAAACTTTTCACACATTCACAAAATATTTCTACAGATACAAAACTTTTTACAGATACAAAAAATATTTCTACAGATGCAAAACTGTTTTACAGATGCAACATAGTATCCCTTGTTTGACTCCATACAGGCGCAGATATTAACTTTTCACTGGCAAGATATAAGTGCTCTCTTGATTTTCGCCATGTAGTCATGTAAAAAGTCATGTAGACTTGAGCAAGCAACTCAGTGAGCAAAAACCACTGCGAACGAGCACTATTTTATTGCCCGTGCATACCCATGCGAGCGTGGCAGGCGCTCGCTCGCAGCCTGTACAATTCTCAGTTGTTCAATTTGTGCGCGAGTAGGCTGCTACTTTTATCTGGCGATTTGAAAGTATATATTTGCGCGTGAGAAATAATATGATCTGCTGGCGAGCATGTTTTATGCGCTCACGACCATGGTCACTCGCACCTGTTTGGATTGTGTTTACACATATTCACTACTATTCGGGTCTGTCTTGCATACAGTATAGGTCCATAGACTCCGCAAACATCAGTCAGCACCTGTCCCTAGCTTTTACTCAGAAGACATCTGTGGGTATAAATCAGTCGTGTTGAATCGTACCCATACACAGTGTGATACACTATATCGTAAATCTAATTAAATCCTATTCAAATTGTGTAGTGTGAAGAAAATTCAGACCTGCTCCCGACTGAATTCTAGATGTTCTTTAAGTCTAAGAAAGGCTAACTTTATAGACTATGTAGGATAAATGATACTAACAAAGCGTTCAAATGTAACCAAGCAGACGCACGTGCTACCACAGAGTCGTTGAATTGTGACCAATCAACATTCGCTTAGCACAGAAAGGGCATTCGTGTGACCTCCAGCCAGCTACAAATACCGGGTTGCATGCATCGCACATTCATAACTTCTCACTACCGACAGACTTTGCGTTTCTGACGTGTTTACGGGTGTTCATCATTAACCTGAAGCCGTGGAACTGAACGAGTTTCTTTTTGCAGTTTAGCAATTCAACGTTTTTACAATTTGTAAAAAATTGTCTTAGAACACTACAAAAAATTGTCAACAAAAGCACAAGTGTTTTCTTTTTAACAGTCCAACTCGTTTATGAAGTTTAACTTTTAAATGTTTGGACACTGAAGACATTTGAGGAAGCCAGAGCTCCAAGCAGTTTCACCCATCCTTCGCTACTTCAACGCACCGTTTTGTCGAACTCACCATCATGACACGGAAATCTTGTGCAATATATGCAGCGGGGATTGTCTGTGCGCACCTGCTAATTATTGGGATTGGTTTGGTTGTGGCCCAAGTATTTCCAACGCTGATCCACAACCGTTTAAAAAGGGTAAGTTAAGCATGTAACCCATTAGCATTCTATCTTTTTGGAGAAAGTAGCAAATATCCTTGAATGTAACTCTTAATTTTAAATACCACACTAATAAGCCCTTTCATTAACCTACAAGTGCATGAAATTATGAATATTTGACTACACGGAGTGTGTTTTTCTAAGCATTCCCAAGTCTTGATCTGCACGTGGCATAAGGAGAACGAGTTGAACAGTGAGGCTGATAAGTGCAAAGAAAATGATGGTCACTGTAATGTCTGAGACATTTTCACATCGCAGACCAGACTAGTCTGTTCAACACTTCGAAGGCGTTTGTTATTGAAAGCGCCATGTTAATGACAAGGATGTAACGCTAATTGTGTTTTATACAAAGGTGTTTTTGAAAGGAAGGGATCCTACTCTGCCGTAGGTAGGCACTGTGTTGGCCAACTACTGTGGAAAAAGCATGCACGCTTTGTACATAGATGTACACGTGTACATCTATGCGGGTAAAGAGTAAACCAGCAAATAAAAATATAAATGGAGCTAGATAGAACAGGAAATGAAGAAAAGAGGAAATTTACAACGTGTGCATAGCGCCATTGGTTTCTGGAGAAACTCCTTTACACTAGTGTTACTGAACTAGTCTTTGCTTCTTGTAGCTTTTTTTTTTTGGAAGAGCTATACTTCTGACTGGGAGTCTGGCATCCCAGGATAATGTCACAGATTATCTACCAGCATCATCGAGTCATCTTTAACATGTTGTAGCTAGATGGTCCATCCATTGGATAGTATTGCAACATTTGACATATTGCATACTATAGGCTAGTACATTTAAGTACCTGAACAAGTTTGTCTTTGACTTCCAACATAGACTGTATGCAATGTACTATGTTTTTCTCAACAAAAATGTTTGTTTATTCAACAAATAACTCAGTGGTTTGTTTTTGTTTTACCACGTCATTATGCATGCTGCCTCACAGTTGGATGAAAGAGGCAGAGTCCCACACAGCTAAGAATAACGGTTCATAAAAGCGACATGACTATGGGGTTCTCGCCCATCCCAAAGCAGGGCCTCCGCCCAAGGCTAGGCAACGACCGGGCAAAGGCAATAACATGGCAAAGGCAATAACACACAACACAGTGCAGCCGGATTGAATAAGCTGCCACTACTGATAGGATCAAGATGCCGAGTTCAACAGTGGAAGTTCACGCATCCAGTGATTGATGTGTCTTCCCGTGGTCCTTCAGGACGGGGAGAAAGATCCCGCTGAGGCTTGAACTCTCTTGCCCTCCGCTCAGGTGGGGTTTGGGGTGTGGTCGAGAGATTCATGTTCAAAGAGCACAAGACGTGTGGAGAGGGGGAGTACAGGATGTCGGCTACACTATAAAATGTAATGCATTACATGCTCCTCCATTTTCCCTTAAGGCATTACGCCGTACATTGGTTCTCGATGCGAAATGAAGATTCAGGAATTGCCCAGCCTGTGGTTGCTGAGCTGTTTGGCTTAACCCGTCCTTCAGAAACAGCCGTCACATGTAGTCAAAGTGATTAAGCACATGGCATAGTAACCACCAAGCTATGTTTGGTTGCTATGTTGTCTTACACCCCCTTCTGTATACAGAAGCCTCTGTAAGATCAGTTAACTGCAATTGTTACAACGTTACTACTCCTGGTTTGTTGCCAACACACTTCCCACCCTGTGTAATTAAGACTGCTGTAAAACTAATAGTCTCTTGGTTTATGGAGTTGCACTTTAGACCCATCTACATCGAGGTTGGCAGGCTATTCATATCCAATATCGATATGAAATTGGCCTGGAAATAACTGCAAAAGTATTGGAATAGGGTGAAGATACTTTTTGACTGAGGTCTGCAAAGACATGTTTTGAGTTTGTGGTGAAAAGCGTTTTCTGGAGGACTGGGTGAGAGCTCGCTGGATCCCTTTTGTAAACAGCTGCGAGAGCGGATCACATGATCCGTTTGGCAGTTGTGGCGTGTGGGGGAGCTGAGAAGGTTTAAAGAGCCAATGCACATACAGACGGTGTTTGTGTTTAATCTCTGTCGTGGATTATAGTCCTAGTGTACTAGATAACTTGAACTTCCCAATATGTTGGCACTTCTGGTTGATCACACCATACGCAGCAAGTGTCAGAAAAAAAAAAAAAAAAAAGTGTCAGAAAAGGGAGTGAAGTTATTTAGTCATACAAACCCCACATAACCTCTGGCATGATTCTGCCCCCTAACCTCTAGCTTGATTTGATCTGGTAACCCTTTGGCCCCAAAGCTGTAGCTAGGATCATCTTCTTAAGCATAAAGGTAGGAATCCCTGTCTTTCTGTGAGCATGTGATTGTGGCTCGACTATCTCGAGAACCAGACACTGTATGAAGTTGAAAACGTGGCTGGTGTTCAGGACCCAAGAACTTGGAAGTGTCTCAAGTCCTTTTTAAAACGAGCGGTTCGGATATGCGTTCAGGTGCAAGCGATGGAAGCGCTGATCTCACAAGCAACCAATGGGCACTACAATAGCGTTAGCCGCCATGGGTCCCGCCAACTGCTGCTGCACTAGTATCTTAAAAGAAGACACGATTGCATTGTGTTCCTACTGACCCAGTGACTACCAGTCCTAAGGGGAGGAAGTTCAATGACTTTAGTGACCTTGGTTAGCTCTACAGTTCAAGTTTACTCACAGGCTTTAGTTTGTCTGGTTGCTTCATGTCAGGACCGACACTTCGGCCAGTGTCGGTTGTATGTTGAAGACCAGGGTGAGTCATATCCTCACCCTAGTCTTCCCTTCCAGAACCCGAGGCATATCCTGAGAAGCTCTTCCCTTCTCCCTCATCCATCCCTCCTCTTAACCCAGACAAAACGAAACATATGTTGATAAGTGATATTCTTTAACACGCACAGTAAATGTTTAGTCTCAGCTGTCTTTTAGGGTAGCGTTAAGTCATTTATGGTTAGTTTCTCTGTATGTAGTGCTCAGCAACTTGTATATAACTTCTACATCTTACTGAAACTTTGTGTAATCATGTAGGGCAGGGTTGCATGCCCATTCTTACAAAAGTCAGGTGGTGAAATGTTTGTTCAGCCTCTTTTAGGTATTTGCTAAATACGGCCACTTATTAAATAGTGCTCCTCTGATTAAGTGGTGCACCAAATACCCTGTACAACTGAAAAAGCTCCATCAAAAGCCATTTCTAAAGTAAGATTATTCAAAATACATTTACCAATATAATTACAAGAAATTGCATCACAAAGATAAATGCGTCATCCCACACGACTGAAAGTGTACAAATAGCACAACATTTAAGGCATGTGTTCATGATCTCTGACTCTTGCTTTCCTCGGTGTGGTTCAGTGTGGGTCATGCAGGTCCGTCATAGCTCCTGGTGGGAGCTCATGCCTCCCGAGACACCCCAGCAGTTTGGTGTTTTTGTGTGCTAAGCCTCTTTCACACCAGCTTATTGAGTAACTGGGTGGAGGGGTTTGGCTGCCCCATAGTTTGGCTGAATGTTGGTCACTTGAGCAACAGTTAATGAAAAACAAAAAAATGTTTCTGCAGAGCTTTTAATATCATGGTCCTGCATGAGAACACTTTACAGGAATGTTGGTGACCGTCTCAGATAAGATGTGGTGTCACAAATGTACTTTTCATTAACACAGCAACACCTTGTATTTCTCATGCTGAGAAGTGAGGGCAGGGTTTCCCGCTGCACTTTTCAGTTAAGGCGGCCGCCTAAGCAACACATGCGACACGCCTGCCGCCTTAACTACGTTGTCAGAAAAGAAAAATTGGGATATCCGCCGTTGTCCTGTTTTCTCCCTTCTCTGCATTGGAGGACAAAACCCTTTTGCGGGAAACCCTGAAGGGATAACTTGTTATCGCTGTTATTGCTATAGGCCTATACAATAAATGGACGAGGCGCAGGCATAAGGACATGCGTTTCCTGCCGAGTTGAGCTGTCTTGAATTATACAAGATTACAATAAATGCAACCTACCAGCCAATCAGAAACGGAACAGCTCCTCCCCCCTGATTTTGGTACACAAACATTGACGGGTTTGGTAATCTCACGCCAGACTTGCGAGCCCTGTCTAAGTCTGCAAGTTTTATGTTTTTTTGTGTGCAAAGTTGTCCATCTCAGGACCCAAAGATGTGCGGATCCACTTAGCCCAATCCTATCATGACCTTGACGAGGCTCATTTGACCTCAGCTCGGGACATCAACATGTGAGCAAATGCAGCGCTTAAGCCAAAAACTTTGCATTCAAGTGCAAATGACTCAAAAGTCTTGCGTAATAGAAACTTAACGTTAGACTCAAAGGCATTGCTTTGAGAACTTTACAGGACCACATTCTCCCTCCAGCCAAGATGACATTCACGCGGTCCTTACTTGCAAAAGAGTAAAAGGGGCATCAATTGTACACTCCCATACCCTCCTTGGTACACCTTAACAACTCCCGGCCCAAATTAATGATTCCCCCTCAAGACCTTGGATGCCGCCCTTTTGGCTAACAAACTTCACCTTGTGTCTGTTGTAATTTTGTGGCACTGGGATTATTAATTTTGGTGTAGGGGGTTACCGTGTGGTCGCGTTGCCTGGCCACTCAGTGCTCAATCTTCAGGAATGCACTCAGTG
Organism: Hypomesus transpacificus; assembly: GCF_021917145.1. Taxonomy (NCBI): domain Eukaryota; kingdom Metazoa; phylum Chordata; class Actinopteri; order Osmeriformes; family Osmeridae; genus Hypomesus; species Hypomesus transpacificus. The sequence continues at coordinate 1,827,190 of NW_025813796.1, forward strand.
TTGGGGGGTCACGGCAGTGCCTGATGGACTGCTGAAATCCTTGCCGATCACATGACATGTCTGCTCCAAGACTGGTTTCCATTGGTTACCCTCTACTGACAAAGGGTCTCTCCAGTACCATTCATGTATGCTCAGCCCACCTCCTCCTTCCCCCTTCCCCACACGTTCCAAAGATGTTTTTTCTCCCGGTGTGTTTTTGTGGAGCTATGGTATTTGTAATCTGTGTAAATCCAAAATTCAGAGAGCTTGGGGTTCTCCTAAAATGGTTAAAAAGACAAACGTAACCAGATTAACTGTCATCTGTATGGTCAATAAAAAAAATGAGATTCAAAGGCATGACAATTGCTGGTTAACCACAGCTCGAGCAACTTATCTGTGATAATGATGTGGTTATCATCACTCAAAGATGGGACAACCAATAAAATAAACCACAAAAACAGACGCCCCCTAGACTAGACAGTAACGGGGCTGCTTTCTTGTTTTCTTCAGGAGATCACATTGACGGAGGGAAGCCGAACATTCGAGACATGGAAGAGCCCTCCTCCGCCTGTGTTTATGCAGTACTTCTTCTTCAACCTCACCAATGCGGATGAGTTCCTAGCTGGAGCCAAACCTGTGGTGCAGCAAATTGGACCCTACACTTACAGGTACTATTGACAACCAGGGCATGTCCCACAAGACGCGAAAGCCTCCTTTTCTATATTAATATAATTCCCATTCAACAAAGGTTTTGACATTATTTTAATAAATGCGTGTATTGAGTGAAATGTCGTTGAAATCACTCCGTGGTTACAATTGCACATTTTCAAGAAAAAAAATCTGTACAAATCAGCTGTCCTTTTCTGTGTCTTAATGCTAGTCGTGTGCACTAGACCTAGTCTACAGTGGCATTGTGCAGACTGGTAGAAGTAGATATTGATTCACCTGTAGACTGAACAAGTGTTATCTGAAAGGATGTACAGCGATAGAACCCTCAAAGAAAATGTTGGAGGTACAGAACAGACCCCCTTTTCCGGACAGAACACATTTTGGTTCTTCCTGACTTGAAAGTGTTTCTATATGGAACCAAGTAGACCCGAAAAGGGTTCTATCTGTTGTGTAAGAAAAATGCTCTTGAATGCTCTTAAATAAATATTAAAGTCCATGGCAAAAACAAATAGTCTGACAGCTGCCAGTTTGTCAGGATGAAAGGTCCCTCATGACCCAAACTATATTTAAATGAAATAAATATTAAATTCATATATTTAAAAAATGCTTTGTGAATTTTAGTTACGTGATGGTATAACCAAGACTTATTTAAGATTCCTATAGAAAACTACAGTCCTGTCAGGGAATTGTCTCCCTGTGTAGCCAAAGCTACCAACCACTACTTTTCAAGATAAGAAAAAAAAACTCAAATTGATTCTCTTTCGCTTTGATCAAAAATGTATTACCTTGTGCCACCCATGTTCACAGGGAGTACAGGCCAAAGGCCAACGTGACCTTCGTAGAGAATGGAACCATGGTATCTGCCTTCAACCCCAAGACTTTTGTGTTTTTGCCAAAAGAGTCAGTCGGTGACCCAGCAAAAGATATAATCACCACCATCAATATCCCAAATGTTGTGAGTTACCCCCGAAGTCACCCAGTTGTGAATGGTGTGTGTGTCCATCCTACCCCCAATATCAGGGGGTAGGATGGGCAAGACTCCCATCCCCTCTCTGACCAGACCCCCATCCCCTCTCCTCCAGGCGGTGATGGAGAAGGTGAGGGACAGCTTCTTTAAGAGCATCGCCGCCTCCGTCATGATGAAAGGCGTCAACAGTGGCATCATCACCAACCGCACGGTCAACGAGCTTCTGTGGGGCTACTTGGACCCCCTGCTGGTGAATGTCAAGAAGAGCAAACCCGAAGTGGAGGAGTACTTTGGCCTCATGTACAAGGTAGGCGGCACTCAAGGTCCCGTTCACATATTTGTGTAAACTTGAACCTTTTTGTACGGATGACGAAATACTCTCATAGGATGAGTATTTTATTTGTTAAACATTCAGATTGAACCGTAGCAAATGTATCATCTAAACTTGAATGTGAACACCTTTTTCAAACTGGTACTAGTAGATGGTACTAGTAGATGCAACTTCAAATCTTTTCATTTAAATCTTTTGGTAATTGTGTTTTTTTTTGGTGGGTAGAACAAGGTCATAGAAGCTCATTCAGGCATTGCTTCCCCAAAATTATTTAAATACCCCAAAAAAAGGACTTATCTACAGCTCCTTATTAAGTGTGTTTTGCTGGATATTTCTTTCTTCAGAAAAATGGCACCAACGACGGAGAATTTGTGTACCACACTGGAGAGCACAATCATCTGGACTATGGCAGGGTCCACTCCTGGAGGGGAGAAAGGTAACATCACACGCCCTCTGCCATCCTGCGCCTGATTCTCTCTATTATAACGCATGCATATCAAACCATACCGCATTCATCATCAGAACACAGCCTCACACACACTCACTGCATGCAGAGACGCATGCTGTGACCTCTACCCATTCAGAGGAAATATTGATCAACAGCTCTGAGGCTCCCAAAAGCCTGTCTCTCTGTCTGGGCCCCATACCAAGTACTGGGAGCGTTGGCTGGGTAAATCTTGTTACTACCCATTCCTATTTGGAAGTCTCTCAATTACTCCCCCCATACCAACTGTTTTATTGGCCCTTGGCTGACTTTATTTAATGTCTTGCATGAAGGCTAAATTCTCAGCCACCTGGGAGTTAGGTGGCTGAGCGGTTAGGGGATCAGGATAGTAATCAGAAGGTTGCTGGTTCAATTCTGGCCCTGGAAAATGACGTTGTGTCCTTGGGCAAGGTACTTCACCCTACTTGTCCCTGTACTTACTGTAAGTCACTCTGGATAAGAGCGTCTGCTAAATGACTAAATGTAAATCTAAGAGGGTTGAATTGAGATACCCTGGGAACGCTCGTCCCAGTACTTTTTTGTGTGTGAATCGCACTGCAGCAAGCTGTCGTTCTGGACGTCCGAGCAGAGCAACTCCATCAACGGGTCCGACGGCAGCGCCTTCCATCCCCTCCTGTCCAAGGAGGAGCGCCTCTACGTGTTCACATCCGACCTGTGCAGGTACCCGGCATCCCATCATGCATCACTCCACCACACCGCTTCCTCGTATGAGCACTTGCTCGAGTCGTGTGTTTTAATGTCGCTTCTCTTAGAAATATCCTAGGTTCCCATATGTGTGACCTATCACCTGGTAAGGAAGTGTATGCGGTATTACTCTGGTTCTATTTTGGAGATGGGAGGTCTGGACTCAGCAGGGAGCGGGGAAGGAAAGGCTTTCATGGCTGCCATGGGAGTCATGTCCACACCTCTGGAATTGTGAGATCTTTATCACAACATCCTGATCACTTGCAAACAGGATCACAGGTCACCCTCTCTGTGGCCCCAACACACAGCTACTCACAGGGGAGGGGGGGCTGACACAAGAAGACTGTAAATATTATGACCGTAAGAACAACGTTTAGTTGTCCTGAATGCAAAGGAGAATATGGAGACATTGGGCCTCATTCTCAAACGTTTTCTTAAGTTTCTTCTGAATAGTTTCTTACGGGCTTCGGAAGTTTTCTGAGCTGTGCTCCCCTCGGGAAGACTTTGCTTAAGTTGAAACTGCGTTTGAGAATGAGGCCCATTGACGGCATCTGTCATATGTCCATCAAATGTGTCGTGGAGAGTAAGGTGAACAGTACATTAACAAGTTGACATGTGTCTTATAAAGGCATCATATCCATCAATACACTATTGGGTTATGCTTAAAACATTGTAAAGGGGCAATGGTTTGTAAGGCATTTTTGGGGTGGGACTAGGTAAAACGGAAAAGGCCAGCATCTGGACAGCATCACTTATGAATTCTTGGAACGAGAAATGTCTTTCTCAAATATTTGGCACATAAGTAGTCTATAGTTTTTTTTTTTTTTTTTTTTGACTTAGATGAAATAGGTCTGCTCAGACAGGTTTTGCAATCAACCAGAAATCTCAACATGACTACAATAATACATACAGTACTGTTTTAGGTTGAAACCCGGTTTTTTTCTGGTCAGACGTGGTCTAGGTGGGCCCCCACAAGGATATCCATGGTATCCTTTGGGAAACCATGAAAACAAGATGCCACAATGTTCTTAGACACAAGAAAACAATGATGTGACTTTAACTCGAGGCGTTGTGTTCTTGTTGTCCAATCATAAATGATTCTATTTTGTCGGGGGGAACCTTGACCTAAAAAACTGAGACAAACCTACACCCCCCCCCCCTCTACACACCCTCCCCTTGTTGGGAGTGGAAAGAATCTGTCAGAGTGGCATCCTCTGGACATGGGCTTGGACTCCTGTCAAGCTTCCCTTAAACGTTTTTGTCTCGACAAACTTTCCCCTACTTCCTCCTACCCTGGATCATCTGGGTTAAAATAGTCGAATGGAACCCTCCCTGCTTCCTTTTACTTGTTATATTTCGGATGCAATTTCAATAGAAAGTGTTGTAGTGATTCACTTTAAACTTTGTACACTTGTTTTTTTTCTCTTTTCAGTCTTCTGAAGTGCTGATATTTAGTTGTCTTTCATGGTTCAGGGATATGAAAAGGAAAAACAAGAAGTAGTCCGGAACAAATGATATATCTGCAAATTATAATTATAACCAAGTCAAGGTGATATGCAGTACAAGCTGAACTACCCGTCAGCTGAAGCGAAAAAATAATGTTTACACAGGTTGAACTATTCTGGAGGAACCACAATGCCTACAGGTGACCTTGTAGGCCCTGACGCATAGCTGGGACACCAGCTGAGGGCATGACCCCCGTGTTGAGGAGTGGAGGCAGGTGCCCTGGTTCACAAGTGTAACACGAATGCTTCACAAGCCATCTCGTGGTGAGCATCCAGCTGCCAAAAGTGATGAAATAGCTGGCTGCCAGGGTAGCTTAGGCTGTGGCAGAACGAGAGTTGGGAGCCAAGACCAACAAGGCGCCATCTGTCTTTTCTTGTGGTGGTGGAGACGGAGGTCGTTATGGATGTAGGATATAGGTGGTCTGATACAGTAGGACTGAGATCCTTCCAGCGTTTGGATGGGACTGTGTGTCTCTTGTTAGTTCACACGATCCACCATAGGGGATCCCTTTACGTACAGATGCTGTACACTCACATGATTGTTCTCTTGTTAGTTCACTCGATCCACCATAGGGGATCCCTTTACGTACAGATGCTGTACACTCACATGATTGTTCTCCTGTCAAAAGGATCTCCCAGGGAGCGCTCTACATGTAACGGCATTTGAACGAATCCTTTGAAAACCCACACTTTTTTTCTCAAATGGCTCTTTTGGGGGATGGGAGGGGATTGGTTTGAGAGTAAATGCAGAACTTTTGAGGGGTTGATTTTGATTCTCTAGGTCGATCTTCATGGAGTTTGAGAAGGACGTGGAGGTCAAGGGCGTCCCAGCGTACCGCTTCACGCCCCCGCGTGACGTCCTGGCCAGCAAGGAGGACAACCCGGCCAACGAAGGCTTTTGTGTCACTCCCAAAGAGTGTCTGGGAACCGGGGTCCTGAAAGTCAGCGTGTGTCGGAAAGGTAACCCTTCTCTCAGCTCTCTCAATAAGAGTTAGTGTTTTACACCCTTTTTCCCTGATTTACTTCAGCCCTTAAAATGATTTGAGCCTATCACCTAAATCCTTCCCCGCCCTCTACTTACCCCCTCAACCACCCGTGTGATACAGCTATACACTTCCCCAATACGTCACCTGACCATGGCTGGCCAACTGGCTGAAATGGCTGTAAGCCCTGTCACCTGACATGCGCTGGTTGGCTTAAATCTCCCCAGCCCTCTCTCATTCTCTCCCAAGTGTTTAACTCGCACTCTGTTATGGATTACTAGGTCGTCAACGGTTCCGGTTCAAATTCAAAACATGCTTCTTCAAGCCCTATAACGGTAAACATGGTGAATGACGATGAACCGATTTCCTGCTGTCAGCAACAAATCAACACCCCCTGGGCTGTCTTAAGGAAATGCTGTGATGAGGTTGGGAAAGTAGTTGGTGGTGACGTGTGGATCTACGCGTGCGCGTGTTGTGACCTTAAAAACTGAATGTCTGTTCGCGCACACACACAGTCTCTCTCCCTCCCTGTCAGGTGACTGTTAGGGTTAATTCCGTTACTCACAGTGCAAACACAGGAGTTGGAAAAGCATTACCTCTGTCCCACTTCTTCCACCACCCCCCTCCCTCTGCAGCATCCATTAAAAACCATATGATCTTAACAGTTATTTTTAGAGGTCGATTTTTCCTGCTATTCTCGTAGATCAATGCAAATCGGTTATAGATGGAACATCCTTTGTTGACAATGTACGGAACTCTTAACAAGACAAGAGAATGTTGGCCAAGTCCTGAATTGGTTCAACAGACTTGACGGTAGCACTCTGTGTACTGTACATATTTGTGCGGTGGGAAAGAGAGATCGTCAGTCTGGGGAAGAGGTGAGATTACATCTCCTCTCCCCCTCAAGGACACCGCTGGCCAACTAGGACAAAGGAGAGTGTGATTCAGGGTCAGCCTGAACATGGATCAGGGTTAGAGTAGCATGGAATTACCATTCATATGGTTAAAGAATCATTTCAGGTTCAGGCCCCTAAATTACTTAAGTATGTTGTAATGTGAGTGGCAATGGAGGGGTGTTTTTACAGCTCTACATTGTGTCAACCTTGCACTTGGTAGGGCAGTATCCACCAGCACAATGTCACGTGATTGCCTTTGCATAGCATTATGGGATAGCTGGCGATGTGAAGAAATGGAAATGGCAACAGCAGTATGGCCAATTATGCATCGTCAAGTTACGTGCAACCATGAGTTTGGCAGGCCAACTAGGCTCATCATGGCCAAAATTCACACCAAAAAAGTGCAACTGGACACCGCCGTGGATAATAGTTGCAACACTGAAACAGCCCGGAAGGTCTTTGTTCAGGAAGTGCTTGAATATTGGCTTTGTGACCTTGCATGTTTCACTTTCCTTGTATTCCTGTATGTATGGTCTATTCAGCTTTTGACCACACTCTAACTCTCTCTCTCCTACAGGTGCTCCTGTGGTGGCCTCTTTCCCCCATTTTTACTTGGGTGATCCCAAGTATGCTGACGCCATTATCGGACTGTCTCCGAAAAGAGAGCATCACCAAACCTTCCTGGACCTGAACCCGGTACAGAATCCAGATTATACTGACTCGGGGTTATCGATCCAGCCGGGCCATCCCATCTGGATTATGACCACCACTACAAAACACACACAAGGGCACAATTGCACCTGCTTTAAATAAATGCCCTATTGCGCCCCCTAGTGTGCTTGTGTACACATGAGCTGCTGTGGCTTTGTTGCGTACCATATTCCATGTTTCAATTGTATTTTCTTGTTTTAGACCACTGGCGTTCCTATTCGGGCCAACAAGAGGGCACAAATAAATATCCTTATCGGCCGAGTCTCTGGCTTCCCGTAAGTGATACTGCTAATGCCTACAGTACCGTACAGTGCTGCAGCACTTACCCATATTCCTGTATGGTGACCGTGTGCTGTAGTACATTTCTATTCATGCTGCCATACTGTCATTCACAGGCAAACCAAATTTCTGAACGAAACCGTCTTCCCTATCATGTTCATTAACGAGGTAAAAAAAAAAGATATTGATTGTGTAACTATTGCAACCTCAATGGCCACTGACCCAAATGTGTACATCCTTTTACGGTCATTGATGACCCAGTTTAAGAACACAACTTTCCTCTTTCAGACGGTTGTAATTGATGATGCATCTGCAGCGAAGCTCCACAAGTTGTTGCTCATCGTCATGCTGGTGTCCAACTTCCCCCTGATCATCGTGGGTATGGGGGCCATCATGCTGCTGGTTTTCATCCTTCTCATGATCCGTGCCCGCAAGCAGAAGGTACTGGGCCAAGTATAGTGCACACACTGTACATGCACTTTCTCAACAAAAAGAACATATTAGAAAAATGAGTCATCGAAAAAGACTAAATTTGAAGAACATTTGTCTTAATATTGTGCAACAAACAGTTTCCCCAATCCTATGATCAGGCCAACTTCCATGTGCCTACTATAGCTACAAATACTGGCATGCAATGTTCCCAGTGACCTTTTAAGTTATTCACCAGACTATTTCTCAAGGGACTCTCTTTGTGTTTGTCATTGTATTGTAGAACTACCCACAATTTCACATGCTTGTCTGCTTATTGCTAACAGTCATTGAATACTAGCAGCAGCTACAATAACACATGGCCAATGTTACAATTGGCTGTGCTTTGTGAGAAATTATTTACTTTTGTAATGTTGACGCAAACAAATGAGTTGATGGTACTGTGTCAGTCAGCTAATCCTCTCAAGCTCACACTAACAGCATGTGCTCGCTTCTTCACCGCATGTCCCTATGCAGAATTACGTGAAACGCATGGCTTTTACTGAGGTGCTGTATTGTGCTGTAAGTCTGAAATATTTAAAATCAATTTCCTCCGTTCTCTTAAACATGTCATCTTGTCTAATTCTAGAGGCATTTAATTTAATTGACACCACCTGTCCTCGAATAATAAGCACAACAAGTCTGCTCTGAATACTTTAGAAATGTGACCATCTAACATGCCACTCCAACCCCTTAAATGTTTTATAGACCACCACCACCACCAAGGAGGACACAGCATATTCTCCCGTCAGCCATAAGGATGGAGAACCACTGGATAACCAATCAAAGAATGGCACATACATTGGCCTGACTCCCAGTGGCCCACAGTCTTGAGGAGTACAGGAGTGGGAGGGGAGGGGGGGGGGGGGGGGGGGGGGGGGGGTTGAGACACACTGGGGTTCAGAAAAGCAGCATAGATTGTAGAGTATCAAGAATCACCCCCTTTATACACATCAATGTAGGCTCCCAAATATTTGGTTAATTGATGTTAATCCCCAAACAGTGTGAACCTAAACTTGCATTCATTCATGCTGTTGTTGAAGGCTGGATTATATAGTATACAGTACTAGTCACACTATTGTTCTCTCAACTGTCGAAATATGCCCAGCCCTCTGACGTGCTGTTTCAGATCATCTCAAAAGGTGAAACCACTCGATGCCTGTGCTGTGTGTGTGTGCTGTTAGATAATTTATCGATATATCATGGAAGAAAAAGGCTTGGATTAAGGACCATAAATAGCAGAGTGTTTCAGTGTTAGTGGAAGTACAGTACAAAGCTGGATTGAATGCCTGAATACCCAGTGGCTCTCAGGGACCATGTACAGCATGGTTAGTCGAATGACTGTGCATCCCTACTCCATAAACTGCGAGCACAATTCTGGTATAATGCCATTCTCAGGGGACAGGACACTCTGCTATGAGCTAGATGAACAATTGTAAGCATGTATACTTAAACACTTTTTCTTTTGGATAGAAATGTTATGGAGGGTTTCCTTTCTTCTTGAGTAACTGAGACGGAATAAAATGTGCAGACTTCCAATCAAAGTGCCATCAAAGTATAAATATATATTTTTGTTTGTTGTTGTTAAAAATGCCCTCCTTTGTTTTACAATTTTTTTGGGGTGGACTAGATATTGATATTGAAGTAACAGCTTAATGGTCAAAATATTCCTTTTTGTGAAGTGGTTCAGAAAGATTTCAGAGTGCATGTCATGAGTTAAAGATGCATACATTCATCTGATTTAACTGAGGATTTACCCTTTTTTGTTTTTATTTACACACCACAATATATCAATTTGTGAACAAGATTTTTTACTTTTGAGCTTGACGCTTGTTGGTGCCATGATGTGGTCAACTTCTCTCAAGGCCTGCACTGCAAAAGAATAGATTGTGTCTAAATGCATTGAAAAGTATTAGTCATTGGTCCTTTACCATTACAGTATTACTAAATACCAATGAATGATGTCCTACATTTCAAAGTTTTAGGTATGTTAGCATGCCAATGTTAACTAAGATCTTGTGTTAACGTATCAGGTGTCAAATTGTATCTGCATCGCCGTTGCTGCTGTTGCTTTTGGGTGTTTAAGGGGAATCATTAAATAATTGTGTATTATGCCTGAAAGATGTAGATATCACACAATACAGATATTTTGTATTTTTGTGGCTTTCGCATATTTTGTGAGGGGAACAAGTTTTAGGATTAGGATCTTAAGATTGTTGCTATTTCCTACAGTATTTTACATAGTGTATTAACTCATTCTTGTATGCAAGTAGACTAACAAGGTCCTGGTGCAACAGCTTGACTGCTGTGGTCCTAGCATGTCCCTGTTATCTGTCAACTTGTGGTCTGCTATGAGGTCTGCTTGAATGAAAGCACATTGCACTGTCAATCATGTTACTTCACTGACGTATCGGATTGTATCATTTCCTGTCCTATTGTATCATTTCATATCATTAGAATGCCTGTAGAGCAAGTGTCCAGAGGGAGTTCATCCAACTGTGCATTGTTTTCACCACCATCTAACAAGATGGCGTGCACGTTGTTGCTCAGTGTTGCATTAAAGAATATGAATAGTCAATGAATATTGGTTTATAGTATTTCCTATTCATAGCCTCTATGCACAATCAGCAGTCTTTCCAGGTTTAGAGATCGGTATGCTTTTTTATTCGCTATATTTAGCTTTTTAACTATAATGTAAATAATTTGTGTGCCTAGAATCATGGGGTTGAGTTCAAGATCCATACATGCCTTACACCATCACCAAAACAAATGCATAGCACTGAACTTATACATGGGATCGCACATGCTCCTAACTCGAAATACTAATATCAATAATACACACTTGCTTTTCATGCAACGCAAACAAATAAGACTGTCTTTTTTGTATTAAGAGAATGTATTTGCAATCAAATAAAAGCAACCATTTTGATTAACATTTCAGCATTTTGTACTTTGTAGTATCTTTAGAATAAAAGGCAACGTTTAGTCTCGCCGTTAATTAAGGCCTGACGATTTTTCCCACGCTCAGGGGAAAAGATTATCAATAATACGAAGTAAATCTTCAATTAATTACAATTGTTATGCCTCAGACAGATGTCCATGGTTTGAAATTGGCTGCGGAACTATAGAACCATACAACATTACTCTACGGATCATTTTATTTGCGGACCGGAGAGATCATGGCGTTCAACTTCGGTAACGTTGCAACCAATCCTGCAAGTATGGAAAACCTAATTTATAACACTATATAAACGTTGAAAATTACTGTTTAATGCAATGATCATTTGGTATACTAAGTGACTTCAACTGATAAACATTAATGCCATAACTCCGAAGATAAGTACCGAAACTGCGTCGCTAGCTAGCTGCTTAAACGCTAGCGCTAACTGGCTAACATTAAGTGTTGTGGCTAGTTAGTAGGAGCCATTAACGTCAACAGTTGGAGGGTCTTTTACTTTTATGTGTAAACAATTAGCTTCCAATAATGGGGTTTTACCTTTTAAGTATACCAAGCCTTACATTGTGGTAGTCAACCAACAATGGAAATCCAACGTTATATATTTGAAGCTTGCTGGTTTATTTACCTCCTTTCCAGCTAGCATTTTCCAGCATTTTAAGGGTCTGGCTAGTCTCAGCGGTCCTACTTTTTGCGTTTAAATCAGTTGTTTTTACTGTATGTTTACTCTACAGGTTTAACTATTACCAGACCGAGTTTGTCGTTCCATTTTTCCCTCTCACCCCTCATTTGCCTTAGTCATATCCATACAGCATACCACACTGGCTACATTGACGTATTTTGTTGTTTTGGTCAAGGCACGTCTGGATTTTCATTTGGTTCATTTGGTGCCAAAACTACAGCATCAAGCACATTTGGCTTTGGCACCACCACCACAGCTGCCCCCACAGGATTTGGTAGTAAGTTCATATCTCTGCTCATTCACAACACATACTTTCTCATGAACATGGCTTTCTTCATCCACTAGCTATGTCACTGAATGCTGCTTCTCATTTAGAAATATTGACTAAATTGTTTTGTCATTTTTCGAGCGTGGGCAGTAGATTTGTGGAAATGTCAACCACTATAAAGACGGCAATTGTTTTAGACTACTTGCTTGAAGGGTTATTACAATATGACCTTTATGATTCCACAACAAATGGTTTGCAGACTGCTCAAATTCCTCATGGGAGAGGGTTTGAGGATCATTAGAGGGCATGAGAATGTCAGGCTCCCTTTGTGGCAAAAATGCTCGCTCTCCTTAATGACCTCAGACCAGCTCAAAGTGCTGCCAACCAGCTTAGTCACAGACTCTTGCCTTGAGTTGGCTGTGAGGATCTTTGGGATGGCTAAAGGAAATACAATTGAACTGGGCCTTGTTTTCGGAGCAGTAGGCTAGCAGTGCGCTAACCTCAGGCATTGGGACTTCAGGTTCACGGGAGTTATTAGGCAGTCGTCTCCCAGGCTGGTCTGAGAAATCCCTCCCCACTGTCCAGTACCCAGGATCACACTCCCTGCATCACCCATATTTCATTTTAATTTTGTTTCTTTAAGGAACTCTTTCTTTCACTGTCTCTGTCCTCACTCTGGTTTACACTGACTCTGATTCTAAAAGACTACTTTGAAGCAAACTGCCAAACCTGTTAAGAACGGATTTGGTCGTCCGGTCTCAACTTTCCTTCCGAAATGCACAATACAAAGTGGAAGCTTGGGTAAGAGGTGGGTGTGGAATGTCTTTTGATGTTTTGATTGAATTGTGTTGTTTGTTTTTATTAGCAGGCCTTGCCGCCCCTGGTTTTGGGGCGACCACGACCACCGCAGCGGCGCCCTCAGGGTTCGGCTTTGGCTCCACCACCACAGGTGAGCTTGACGGAGGGGCTGGTCACATGGCCGAGGGTGTTGCAGTCAAATATGTCCCCTTATGAGCCGTAGCACACCCATAACAAAAATGTCCTTCAAGCCCGGACACGGGTGCGATGTGTTGCTTTCCAAATGGATAGTTGACATCAAAGTAGAATTGAAGAAAGTGATTGGAATCATTGAATTATTTTGATCAGGAGTTCAAATATCTGATTCGATTTTTGAAGTGTTTTTTTATTCAGTTACGGGGTTCTTGTGGAAGGAATCGGATTCATGTTTACATGTCAGTTTAACCCCACTTTCAAAAGTTTAGCCTGTCTCTGTCTCTTAGCCTGTCTCTCTCTACTAACTCAACGCTGTGCCTCTCTCTCTCTCTTCCCCCTGGCTGCCTCACTCGACGGCTACAGGATTTGGGGGGCTAGGAGCCGGGAACATCGCGGCTGGTGGGTTTAGTTTTGGGGGGTTTGGCTTAAATGCCGGCGCACCAGCAGTCAACTTTAATGTTGGGTGCTTTGGTACCACCACCACCTCTGCCACAGGCACTGTTTTCAATTTTGGCAATAGTCTGGCTAGCGCAGGTAGATGTTTTTCAATCAATCAACCAATCAGTTCAGTCTACAGTCCCTGACAAAAGTCTTGTCACTTATCCATTTTGTAGAAATAACTATTTATAACCTGACTTTTAATGAATCAATTGGTTTTAGAAATGGCTCATATGAAAGCTAAAACCCTCCCAAATTATGTTTAATATACTAAAATAAATTTGCTTCACTGAAGAAAGATTGATCATTTAATGAACACAGAAAGGTCAGATTTTGGCAAGACAAAAGTCTTGTCGCCTACAGAGAGTAATGTGAAAATTAAAGAAATAATTTACTTCAAATACAAAAATATGTTGCATAACATCAGTGAATTAGTAGTGGTGCTGTGAGATCCATATTTAATATCTTGCATGACTTCCATGAGCTTGAAGGACTGCATCCATGCGGTTCGACAACGATTCATACAATTTATTGATGAAGTCATCAGGAATAGCAAAGAAAGCAGTCTTACACGCCTCCCAGAGTTCATCAAGATTCTTTGGTTGCATCTTACATGCTTCCTCTTTCATTCTACCCCAGACATGCTCAATGATGTTCATGTCGGGTGACTGGGCTGGCCAGTCCTGGAGCACCTTGATCTTCTTCGCCTTGAGGAACTTTGGTGAGATGGAAGTATGTGATGGAGCACCATCCTGCGGCTCCCCTTTTTTGACCCCTTTTGTGGTTGGGAATGTAGCTAATACGTCTTGATATTTTAGGCTATTGATATTGCCTTTCACCCTGCAAATCTCTTGCACATCCCCCATACTGGATTTAACCCCAGACCATGATTTTTCAGCCACCAAACTTAACTGTTTTCTGGGTGAATCTCAGATCGATGCGCACTCCAGTATGTCTCCTGCAATATTTGCGGCGGCTGTGATGTAATTCAACCAAAGATTCATTTGAGAAATCCACCTTTTGCCACTTTTCCAGCGTCCATTCTTTAGCAGGCTGTGGGCCTTGGCAAATGCCACACGTTTTTTTTAAATTGCCTTTTGTTTAATGCTGGTTTCTGGGCACTGATTCGACCATGGAGGCAATTTCGAGACAGAATTCTACAAACTGTCCTGGTTGACACGGACACTTGAGGTGACCAGGCCTGGTGGAGCTCTGCTGCAGTGAAAAAGGGCTGTCCTTGGATTTTTGAGCCAACAAACCGTCCTCCCGAGCAGTTGTCTTGCGGGGTCTGCCGGACCTGGGCTCGTTAAAAACATCTCCAGTCTCTTCAAATCTTTTTTTAATTCTTTGTACTTGACGCTGAGACACATTGAAGGTGTCAGCCACCTCAGCAGAGGATCTGGTCTTCAGCCTCTTGACAATCAACGTTTTGGTCTCAGGGTGAATCTTAGGCATGTTGTCAGAGGTCAACTTGCAGTTGATGTGAAGGTCTGGTGTGCTGGGGTTCTTTTTATACACACCCACTAATTGATTGATCAATTATTGATCACATGTAAGGCTGTAATCTAAGATTGGGTGCATTATATGACAAGGCCACAAGACTTTTGTCTTGCCAAAATCTGACCTTTCTGTGTTCATTAAATGATCAATCTTCAGTGAAGCAAATTTATTTTAGTATATTAAACAAAATTTGGGAGGGTTTTAGCTTTTATACGAGCCATTTCTAAAAATGAATTTATGACTTAAAAGTCAGGTTATAAATAGTTATTTCTACAAAATTGATAAGTGACAAGACTTTTGTCAGGGACTGTACATGGTAGCATACGTTTGTCCATTTCTCCATAGTCATTCCAGTATTTCGTTTGGTGTTTGCTTTCTTCATTTCACCTCATACACACTGTATATATCTGTCCAGTGCCCAGGAACGTGATTTTCTCACAGATGTTTGCATGATGCCTGTTGTTGATGGAAACAACCTGTAGAGTAGATAATGTGCTGTTGAATTCATGGTTTTTAACTCATAATTTTGACTTTTTAAAATTCTTTATAAAACCTTGGACTTGCCTGGTTTTCACCACAACAATTATTTCATGTATTTTATTCGAGTTACGTTCTTGAGGAGTTGTGTGACAGGGTTTGTGGGCCAATAATTTGAATACTCAAATTCAGAGTAAAAAAAAGAAAGAAAAAGTGATTTGACAAGATGACAGTGAGTTCTGCTCACACATCTTTTGCACATCGCCTTAATTTCCGAACTGATCGCGACCCCCCCCCCCCCCCCCCCCCCCCCCCTTCTCACACTCCTCTTCACCTCATCCATCTCTCGTCGCCCTTCTCTGACGGTTTACTCTGTTACCCAGGTGCTTTTGGGGCCTTTGGGACCACCACCACATCCGCTGCGCCCGGCTCCACCTTCAGCTTTGCAGCTCCTTCAAGCACCACAGGTTAGACTCAGGACCAGAACGGCTGGCTGAGCCAAGGGGGGGGGGAATTAGGGGCCCCGGCATGGGGGACAGACAGACAGATGGGGGGGACTGAGCCCAATCATCCAGTAAAGCCAGCCTCCCTGTCTCCCAGCACACCTCAGACACTCGTCTCACTATCTGAAAGCATTGTGGAACATCGATTTGACTGTTCAGTGCTCTGAAACTGCTGGAAGGAGTTTCAAAGTGGTCCTCGGGGTAGAAAGGCCAGTCCATTGAATCCAAAAGACGACCAAGGATACTGCTAGCCATAGCAAGGCCAGCTCGGAGCCCAGTGTGCTGTTCTTCACGACAGACACTAGATGGTGCCACTCTACCCTAACAGCTCACCTACCTAACTGGGCTTCTGTCAAACATTAAGCTACCCTCACCGAGCACTCACGTCTACGGATCTCACTTTGTCTCAACTGTCATTTTCAGGGGGCCTGTTTGGGAACACCCAGAACAAAGGTTTTGGGTTCTCCTCTGGACTGGGCGCTGGAACCGCCCCAGGGACGACTGGGTTTGGAACCGGGCTTGGAACGGCCACTCTGGGTGGAGGCTTTGGCGGCTTCAACATCCAGCCAACGCAGCAACAGCAAGGTGAGACCTTTTTCACGTCCAAGTTATTTCTTCCAGAAATGGCGTGCATCATTTTGAAAATGTTGACGATCATATATCTTATCACATGGAATATATATACAGTACCAGTCAAAAGTTTAGACACATTTTCCCATTCCATGTGTCAACTTTTGACTGGTACTGTACGTGATGTGAACAACGTGATACTTTGCCAACCTGTGTTTTGCTTGTGTGTGTGTGTGTGTGTGTACAGTACCAGTCAAAAGTTTGGACACATGGGGAAAATGTGTCCAAACTTTTGACTGGTACTGTACATTATCATTTTGTGGTTGTTGAATGTATCACGTAGCGCTTCCACTGGGTGGACGAACGCCCCTATTCATGTCACGAGAACAGAGAATGTCACGCTGATCCCGAGCCTTCTGCACTCTGCCCCCCCCCCCCCCCCCCCCCCGGTACAGGAGGCTTGTTTGGCCAGCAGCCCCAGGCCCAGCCCCAGCCCACCCAGCTGTACCAGCAGGTGACCGCCCTCTCCGCCCCCACCCTGCTGGCAGACGAGCGCGATGCCATCCTGGCCAAGTGGAACCAGCTGCAGGCCTACTGGGGCACAGGCAAGGGCTACTACAGCAACAACGCCCCCCCCGTGGACTTCAACCTGGAGAACCCCTTCTGCAGGTTTAAGGTGACTAAACGGGGCGGGCTCGTTTTTTTTTTGGTTTTCAGTTGGATTGCCTTTTACTTGTTAAGAAAGGGGGGCCAATGAGAGGACTTGCCTGTTTGTGTCTGTGTGTGCGGCGGGGTCACCAGGCCGTGGGCTACAGCTGCATCCCTGGCAGCAAGGACGAGGACGGCCTGGTGGCCCTGGCCCTCAACAAGAAGGAGGCGGACGTGCGCGCGCAGCAGCAGCAGCTGGTGGAGTCGCTCCACAAGGTGCTGGGGGGGAACCCCGCGCTCGCCGTCAACGTGGAGGGAGTCAAAGCTCTGCCGGACGACCAGTGAGTCTGTCTCTCTGTCTCTCTGTCTCTCTGTCTCTGTGTGTCTGTCTCTGTGTGTCTGTCTGTCTCTGTCTGTCTCTGTGTGTCTCTCTCTCTCTGTGTCTCTGTGTGTCTGTGTCTCTCTGTCTCTCTGTGTGTCTGTCTCTCTCTGTGTGTCTGTCTCTCTCTGTGTTTCTGTGTGTTTGTCTCTCTCTGTCTGTCTCCACAGCAGACTGGGGGTTTACAGATGGGACTGGGGGGGAGAATGTTGCTTTGAGATGAGGCTTATTTTTTTGGGGGGGGGGTGTGTGTGTGTCTCTTACCAGGACGGAGGTGATCATCTATGTGGTGGAGCGGTCCCCCAACGGCAAGCGGATCCCAGCCACCACGCTGTACGGCTACGTGGAGCAGGCCAACGTCAAGGCCCACCTCACGCAGCTGGGCGTTCTCATGTCCGTCACGCGCACCGAGCTGTCCCCCGCTCAGTTCAAACAGCTGCTGCAGAATGCCCCTGCAGGTGTGTGCGGGTGGACCTGTGCTTTTCTGTGTGCGGAACGTTCTCCTACGAGTGTTACAGTGAAAGCAAGTCAAACACGGTTGTGCTGGAAGTGCTTCATTTTCAGTTTCTCCCTTCCCCCCCCCCCGCCCCTTCCTAGGTGTGGACCCCATCATCTGGGAACAGGCCAAAGAGGACAATCCTGACCCGGAAAAGTAGGTCGACCCACCCGAGGGACTGTCAGAAAGGGGCGCAAAAACCCACCAGAGTATCTAGTAAATAAAACCGCCCTGAATGTAAGATGTGAGCTGATGTCCATGTGTGGGGGGGGTTGTGTTGTTGTCCAGGTTGATCCCTGTGCCCATGGTGGGCTTCAAGGAGCTCCTCCGCAGGCTGAAAATCCAGGACCAGATGACCAAGCAGCACCAGACCAGAGTGGATGTGAGTTCCGGACACCCACACGCGCACACGCACGCAGGGATTCAAGTAGTTATGGAATTGAGGGCGTGGGGCGGGGCTCTGGACCCTCCCTTAAGGGGTTAAGGAACTCCCTATTAGAGAGGGGAAAAGATCCTCTTTGAGGGGGATCTTCATGAGGGGTTACCCTCCCCACCCTTCACCATGGGTGGAACTCGACACTGGATTCGAGGATCGAATGGGGGGAGAAAGACGCGGCAGACGGCCCGCTCGCTGGAGACAATCTCTGTTTTCAGTTGTTCACGCTGGCGCCCATCTCCCCAACAGATCATCTCCAACGACATCAGCGAGCTGCAGAAGAACCAGTCCATCACCGTGGCCAAGATCGCCCAGTATAAAAGGAAGTTGATGGACCTCTCCCACAGGGTTCTACAGGTAAGCACGGGCGCGCACACACGCGCTCACTCAGAACATGCGGGGGGAGGGGACGAGTTCTGCCGTTTCGGCTTTATGAAATAATACCAGACGTTTTGGCCTCTAACGAGTACGTCTTCTCTGTCCCTCCCTCCCTCTAGGTGCTCATCAAGCAGGAGATCCAGAGGAAGAGCGGCTATGCCATCCAGGTGGAGGAGGAGCACCTGCGCGTGCAGCTGGACACCTGCCAGTCTGAGCTCAACGCTCCCACACAGTTCAAGGTGAGGCCGCGCCGCCCGCTCCAAAGAAAACCTTTTCTCGTCCGTCGAGAAGGCCTCCTCTCTTGCACGTTTGTGTGCCTGTGCCTTGTTGGGGGGATGCGTTGGCGGGTGAATGCAATATGTGTGTTTTTTTGTTTGTTGTGCAAGTCGTTAGTAAGTCTGTAACCCGGGTCTTGCTTTCCTCCAGGGGCGGTTGAACGAGCTCATGTCCCAGATCCGAATGCAGAACCACTTTGGGGCGGTACGCTCTGAGGAACGCTATAGCGTTGATGCCGACCTGCTCCGAGAGATCAGACAGGTGAGAACAACATTCAGTTCGACTGTCAGCCAATCTGTGTGTGTGTGTGTGTGTGTTTGTGTGCGTGCCTGATCAATACGCATATTCTATTTCCCCAGCACCTCAAGCAACAACAGGAAGGCCTAGGTCACCTGATAAGCGTCATCAAAGACGACATGGAAGACATTAAACTGATAGAACACGGTCTCCATGACAACGTACACATAAGGGGGGGCATGCTCAGCTGACCCCCGCTCCCACTCCACAATAAAGAGACATGAATCACCACTTATGTATATAAGCATTTTTATGATTTTTTGGTAACATTTTACTTGTTGAAATCTTTGAGTGGCGTAAACAAGTCCAACATGGTCTAATAAAATGTCGATAAAAATTGAGATCTATTTTTCTCTAGCACAAAAACACTTCATCTGGTCATATTGGGTTCATATGGTTACGTTTAATTCCCTTTGCCCATTATTATTTGTACATTTGCCAGTTTAGATTTAAAATGTTAAAACTCTATAATACCTTGGTGTTCACCTGATCAAATCAGCAAAGTAACCACATACTATCACTGAACCTCCACCATTTAGATAGTAGGCAAGGCATTCGAAAGCATCATTTACTTTTTTGTAAACATAGTGATAGTGTACCAAAAAGTTCTAATCTGTCTAAAAGATATTCTCCCTGAAGGATTTTGGCATGTTCAGGTGTATAAACTGCAATCAGGCTTTTTTAAAATTTTATGTCCTGCGCTCAGCAGTGGGATCCTCCTGAGAGGAAAAAAAAAAAAAAAAGCCTTTTATTGTGTGAGCCGAAACTGTTGGGCCTTGTCTGAAAGTCACCTTAAATCTGTGTAGTGTTGGTGTTTTCTCTACCACTTGAACAGTCTTTCGCTACAATCTTCCATCAAGTTTTTTCTTGCGGCCATGTTAAGCTAGGTTGGCAACAGTGGCATGAACCTTAAACTTCTTGATAACATTATTCACTGTGCAAACAAGTCAAGGTCTTCAGAGGCTTGTAGCCTGAATATTGTCCATGTTGAGGCAGCCAACTTGTGAGACTTCCTTATATAGTTCTTTGGTGTTCTTTCTTTTGTCCATGCTCTTTGTGTTACACACACTGACACAAAACGGGAGAATCCTTTTATCTATTAAAACTGGTCGAATGCATGTTTTCATATAGCAAGCATCTTCAATTCACCACAGCAGAGTTCAATTCCAAAGTATCTCAGAAATCCCCTGCTTGAAATCGAACTACTTCTAGAAGGTGCCAATGACATATCCGGGCCATTTGAGTATTTCTTTGTGGAATGAGCAAACCAAATGTGAAAACAGTCAGTGTGGACATCTCTGAGTGGAGACCCCAACTACTGTGTCTCTCGTGCTCAAGGTGGAGGAGATCACTGGCCCTCCTCTTCCAGGCCAGTGCCCTCAACCAGACGGAACGCCTCCATGAACTCGTTGATGTCTATGCTGCCGTCTTTGTTGAAGTCGATGCTGAGGGCCAGGTCTGAGATCGCCTCGTCGGAGATGTTGGTCTTCAGGTGGGAACTCAGAAGCTTCCAAGTTTGACGGAACTCCTCAAATGAGATGAGACCTTAGGGACCAAGACAGGCGCAGTTTAGCTGGAGACAGGCGCAGTTTAGCTGGAAACAGGCCGATGTAAAAGTGGGTTTGTGTACTTGCATCATTGTGCTGTCTGCAACAATCAAAAGTGCTGAAAAGGTGTACATTTGCAAAGTCCCCAAAAATTACAGATTGCGTATGTTCTGCCTATAAATTATACCATCGGAAATATGCTATAAGAAGCTGCACTCACAAGCATAGTGGACTGGCACCTTAATATACCAGTCATTACAATACAATACAAATACAAATCTTTGCTTCATATTTCTGACATTGTGATATTGTCTGTTTTTCCAATAATGAGGCACTCTTGAGGGAAAGGAGAAATACCTGTGTGTGTGTTACCTCTACATGTGCTAGACGTATCACCAGGTGCTGAGAGGCTTGGGGAAATGTCAGGTGCTGTTCATTGGCCAGGGATCTGGGTTAATCTGCTTACTGACCTGAGTTGTCTGTGTCTATGATTCTAAAGATGGTCTCCAGATTGGAGTGGTGCTTGTACATGGTCTCCAGCAGACTTGCATTGAGGACCTGTCAGACAAAACACGGAAAACATTAGTCATCAGCACAGATGGACAGCATTGCTCATCGTGATGCGAGGGATCAGCGTAGTGTACTTGTGTCTGCGTTAGTAACTGTTTTGTGAATGACTTGCATGCGTGTCGATGTGTAACTGCGAAAGTGCATGGGTATGAACAGCCTGTACCTGCTACTAGTGTGTGCGTATGTGTGTGTGTTGATAAAGACAACCCACTTCTTTTTTGGGCTCTGTGATGGCGAGCTCCCCAAGCCACTGGTTGTAGTCCAGCATGCCATCCTGAGCACTGGGGACCAGCTGAGAGCGAAGCACCCTCCAGGGTAGACCCAGCCTCAACACCCCCTCCAGGGCAGTGGCCCAGTGCTTCAGAGATATCAGCCCTGGAGACACACAGAGAGGTACCAGAGACAAATTTGAAACCATATCCTGTATTTCTAAAGATGAATACAATGTCAGTAAAGGACAGTAGAAGAGGTATTGATCTTTTTTAGTGGCACCATGCATATACATTATATCTACTTCATGTACAACGATGGGCTGACATATTGGCACACTAGCACCTTTTTCCCCCCATAATTCACCAACTTGGTATCCCCATCAATAGCACACCAAAAGGACTGTAGAAAAAGCAATATTTTTCATATAATTTATTAATATATACATTTTTTTTATTCCATAAATAATTCATCAAATGGCCTGGACAATGCTGGCACTTTTTAGAAGAAGTTATAAATCATTTGATTTAAAGCAGGTGGTTATTCCATACTTTGGAATCTATCTCTCCTTTAGTGAGTTCTTTGAAGGTATGCACGGTATCAAAATCACATGTAATCCGTTTGAATACAGAAAAGGACTCTTTCTCCTGTTTTGTGTCACTGTGTTTACCACAATAGGGATAAAAGAAAGAATACCAGAGGAGGCCACACACAAGATTGTAGCCAAGCATGGACAATCTCCAGGCTACAAGTTGGCTACTTGACCTGCTTCCACCGTACAAAATGTTAGCAAAAAGATTAAGGCCCATTCCAGTGTAGGCAACCTAACTGGACGAGGCCACAGGAGAAAACTTGATAAACGATTGTGGCGAACGATTGTTCAAATCCCCACCACCAAACAGATTCAAGATTACCTTCAGATACAAGACAGTTTCAACTCGCACCATTCATGATGCACAGCATCTTTGTGTACAGAAAACAGAATCACGTTTTCAAAGAAAATAGCACTTTCACTACAGTCTAAATGGAGGAGGTTCAATTATGTTTTTGGGTTTCATTTATTGCACTCTGGAATGGTTCAAGACGAAATGCTGGACTCTTCTGAAGGGGCCAGGAATCTAAATTCAATTTAAAACATGTTGAGAGATCTGAAACCAGCAGTTAGGAGAGGGCATCCTTCTAATCTGGGAAAACGGATGCAGTTTGCACAAGAGGAGAATGCCAAACTGCCACTGCAGAAGTGCAGGAAGCTCATTGATGGATTTAGGAAGTAATTGATAGCAGTTATTTACACCAGAGGCTTTACTGTAAAATATAAAGTGTAGGGTGTCAATAATGTTGTCAATGCCATTTATGTCCCTTTTCTGGTTTGAGTGAATTTGTCAAGTTCTGAATCCAAAACAAAAGGTTCTGTGATATTAACTGTAAAATTGGGGTGACCAAAAACTTTCAATTTGTATAGTTAGGAAAACATTGTGTTTATCTTACTTAAAGTACAAGGGTGCCAATATTTTTCATCTATGACTGTACAGATACAACACAGGAATACACAGGATGACAAAGTGATGCATAGATAAATAATGCATCACATGTTTACATTAAACAGTACAATACATTTGTAGACCAGGTTTCTGGTTCTGCAGTTGGTGAGCATTTTAACAGCTGCTATTTTAACACAGCAATAGCTGTAGATATTACTGCTTTGTTTTGAGTTTCAACCCGGTTCCCAGTATTGCAACTACTTGTTAAAAAACAAAATTCCTGGAAAATAGTTCATTGGGTTCATAGTTGCACAGCCCCCCCTACCTATAAAATTCAAAAGAATCTTAGTAGCTTGCTTGTGGCAACACAATCTTTCACAGATTTTCTCTCATACTACCGAGCATTTCCATTCTACCGAAATACAATGAGACCCAGCTTTCATTTAATTT
Source organism: Hypomesus transpacificus (assembly GCF_021917145.1). NCBI lineage: Eukaryota > Metazoa > Chordata > Actinopteri > Osmeriformes > Osmeridae > Hypomesus > Hypomesus transpacificus. The sequence goes on from NW_025813796.1 coordinate 1,850,722, forward strand.
ATTGTCACACCGAAAATAGCACTGGATCAATAAATAAACAGTATCTGAACTTCTTGGAGATCTTCGGTACACCAAATACTTCCTACTTGTACTACATTATCAAAACAGATTAGACATAACAAAATAAATGCCCTTGATCTTCTTTGTGTTAAGGACTAAGTAAAAGTAGACACAGCAAACAAAGTTTCCTTTTCATTGTCCTTGTCAGTTCGGCTGATGATAGGGTTTCTAACCCCTAAGAAATCATAATCAAGTACGTGTATACTCCCATAGCCACCAGAGGATGGTGAACTGCTAGTCTCGAGATGATGAGCACATTTGAGAGAGGCGAGAATGCGAAGCGATACCTGTGTTGTCGGGGTCGTATTCCTGGAAGGCGCTGACGAGGGTTGACTTGTGTGCAAACAGCTGCTCCCTCAGAGCCCGGAGAGCAGAGCGCTCCGTCCTCCCGACACTGTCACACAACGGCACACCGAATGAGCCAACGTCTCTACAACACTGGTTCACAGCTAAAAGGTGCATTTCACATTTTGAACCAGATGTGCATTGACATCCGTCTGGACTGTGTGATGCATCCACATGTTTTGACGTTGAAATATGCGTGTGCTTTTTATTCAATTGGTAACTGTCCAAAGTGTCTTTCTGTGAGAAGTCTTCTATCATGGGTCTACACATGAGTGCTATTTATGTGTGTGAAGTCGATTTTACTCCACACGATTGAAACATCTGCCACACTCCAACACAGTTTCATTTAAAAGAATCCAACAAATGCTCTTAAAATGAAGCGGTTTGAATTGCTCTCACCGTCCAGATCCGCTACTAGTTTTACCTTTGCCTCATTGTGAACTCCCGTGTGGTGTTGCTAGCCTGGTACTGGATAAAGCGGGGCGTGAGGTCTGGGCCCAATCGGATGTAGGCTCCTCTGTTACTCCCCAACTCGTAGTAGTTTGATGCTGAGAAAATGGTTAGAACCTGCATGGACAGACAACAGAGACCAGTGCACAGTGGTTGTCATTATTGATAAGCCATCACCAATGACTGAAGCTCTTTATCAGACCCGTATAGCGCCTCTTTGCCACAACATGGCATAGGGAATGCCAATGTGTTGTAGTGTTGTGTTTCTGTGCTGGGCGTTTTTCTCCAGCAGACCTCCCCTCACTCTGACCCTGCGGTTGTGGCAGAACTCGTAGCCGTCCTGCTTGCACTCGTGGGAGCGTATGAGGAGCTGCAGGTTGTGTCTTCCCAGGACCTTCTCGGTCACGTCGGGACCCCAGTAGCACCCTCCGCCGCGCACCTTGTTGGGGATGCAGCCGTCCTGGGGCATGGGGTCACTCCACAGCAGGTCCACGATCTGAAGACCAAACGGAGAAAACATCTCATGCTGTCGCCATAGTGAATATAAGGGGGGCTGAGCCCGTGTAGAGTCTTTCGATCTGAGGACATTGTCTCCTGTTCTCGTGTTGGGGATTGGTCTCCCCACGAGGGGGAAGCTTTCCTGTACCTGCTTCCACTCGTCCCCGTCCGTCTCCACAGCCTCTCCGGAATCGGAGTCGGACTCTGAGAGGAAGGAGCTCCGGAGATCGCCGTAGGACTGGTTGAAGCCGGCCTGCCGCCGTCTCTCCTTGAGCTCCCTTTCCACGCTGATGCGAGGGGAGCTGGTCTGCAGGGAGCGGCGCTGCAGGTCGGGCCTGTAGGTCGGAGTGGAGCTGCAGTGGGTCAGGGAGCGGACCCGTCGACGGCCATCGGCGTTCCTGGGGAGGTCGCCTTCGTCCTCCATATCAGAGTCTGACCCTTGACCTTTGAGGGCGGATATCCTCTTCTTGGGAGGCCGGAGAGTTGAAACATACTGTTCACAAACACACACACACACACGTAACAACAGACTGTACATTACAAAACGTTTTCTGGATACATACCAATTGACATACCAGTTGACAGCTGGAAGATGTTAGGTGACACAAGTTTAGATCATTATGTGAGTTTATTCGAGACAGGCTTCGCGAGTTACATTTCGAGGTATCATTTTTCGTGTATCATTTGATCATTAGAAATGATAATTTTTTATAATAATGTCACGATTATTCGTTCATGATAAGTGATCATTATGTGAGTTTGATGGACTGTGTTTGTCGGTGAGACGCAGAGCTCTCACTTTGTGTCGGTCCACGCGGGCGACGAGGTGAAGATCTGTCGTGTCAGAGATGCCTCCATGCAGAATCAACACCTTCTGATCGATCACCGTCGCCAGCGGCAACCAACTGAAGATCTTCTGGAGAAGCTTCAGAATTTTCTTACCGTGAACCTGTGGACACGCGAGCGTTGATGAGTGCAGATCAGATGTCCCTTTTCCGAATCGGTAGTCCCGTCAAAAACGAGGCTGATGTCACGTTTGCGGTTTTACCAGTATTTGTCTGAACCAAGATTGTTTGTCTGCCAGCTGATCAACCGCTTTTGTTCAAGCAAAGGTTGATAAGTGAGTCATCGTAGTGTTGTTACTCTAAGGAGGGTAATTCAGTCTCACTGCTGGCTGAGAAAGGTCCCCTAATCTCCTTAGGCTATACGAATAGGCTGACCCATATCCGACATACACATTATAAGTGGCTCCTAATCTAAACACATTTAGACATTCTGCCGAGGCAAGCAAATTCTCATCAGCCTGATGGCGCATGGGATTTAACAACACTATAGGTCAACTAAGGCTTGAACGCCAGTGATTTTACTACTGAGTTTGGACTTCAGAAAACGGGACCCACCCTGTATTTCCCCAGAACTTCTTTGGTGAAGCCATATCTGGAATAAAGAAAAGGAAATGGGATAGGTCAATATTTGGATTTCTATGAACTGTACCAGAAATACATATGTGTGTTTTAACACCCTACCTCAGGTTAACGATGTGATCCTCATGGTTGCCCCGATTCAGGAAGACATCATTGGGATACACCAGGAGGAAAGCGAAGAGGATGAGGAGAATCTCAAGGGAGTCTTTGCCTCGGTCTACAAAGTCTCCATTGAAAACGTAGGGCGTCTCAGACGATGGCAGACCGTTCTGGCAGTGTGGAACGAGAGGAATTTGATATTTATATGACGAAAATGCTATCTACTATTCTTGATTCAAAAATTCAAATTCAATGATGTGAATTCAAATTCAAAAATGTATGATTACAAAACAGGGCTAATTATCAGCTTCGGTGAAAGAAAATAGCCCTTTACTTACCTTATAAAAGACCAGCAACAGATCATCAAGATGCCCATGTAAGTCTCCTGGAAAGATAAAGGAGCAAGTGACACCCTTTTTCAGCTGTATGTCAAAGGCTGCTCATAGATGAATGACTTGTGAGGCAACACTGATGCCTCTTTCTCTCCGTGGCCTGCTACTGTTCTCCTCACCACAGATGGTAATCTCCCTGCTTTTGCAGGTGGAGACCTGATTTATGTTGGGGAGGATTCGAAGAAGCCTCCAGGTTTCCCCAAGAAGCTGAAGGACGTATCGAGAATGGAGCTGCTACTAGGAAAAAACAGAGATAGGTCGATCAGTAAGGAATCCTTTGTCTTGGAGTGGATGTGGTGACGTACGTGAGTTCTGTTAAACCCATCTGGGATAGTGCAAGAGCTACGGCCATGCTGTGAGTAGTAGTGCCTACTTGGTGGTTCTGGAATGCTTCGACCAGCTCTGCTGCGTTGGAGAAGGTCATAGGGAAGGTGAGGTTTGGCCCGCTGTAGATATCAGCAATCTCAATGCTCTTGTAGCAGAAGTATCTCTCCCACTCAACGTCACGACAAATGTCGTTTTCACGGAACAGGTGCGAGATGAGATTTCCTGAGGGAGACACGTCACGGTTCTTAAAGGGGACGGATGGGGTCTAAGAGCACGTTCACTTGTCTGCAGTTGTTAATTATCAACTGCTAATTCATTATTATAAGTAAGAGATCATCTTACTCTCACTGCTGGCTGGGGTGAAGTGGTCCATGAGGTAGCCAAAGAAATTATACAGCTGTGGATGAGAGAATGTACGTCTTTTATAACTGTACCTCTTATATGGGGACTTAACATTGAGGTCTAGTGCTCGAGTACCAAGCCCTATGCACTTGTTAGGCTCCATGAAGACCTGAGGTGCAATTTCCCCCCAGAAATCAACAAAGTGCTCCTCAACTGTACTCTACTCCACTCCATTCATTGAGATTTCCACACCCAAGTACATCACAGGTAGGGCTTAGACAGTTTGATTGTATGTGGATGTGGGTATGTGGCCTTGTTTCTTGATGTCGACTGTTAGTCACCTTGATCTGGTCCTGCTCGCCTGCGTACTCGATGGACTGGAAGATGTTCCAGGTGCATCTGCGCCTCATCTCCAGCCGGGCCACGTACTGACGGTACCAGCGCTGGATCAGCAGGGCTGACCTTATGGCTGAGGGCGAGAGAGGTCAAGATGAAGGGATGAGAGGGAGTCAGGTGGCTGAGCGGTTAGGGTATCGGGCTAGTAATCTAAAGGTCGCCAGTTTGATTCCCGGCTGCGCCCAATGACGTAATGAAGTGCCTTGGGCAAGGCACTTCACCCTTCTTGCCTCGGGGGGAATGTCCCTGTACTTACTGTAAGTAAGAGGGTCTGCTATATGACTAAATGTAATGGATGACAGTATTGAGGGTTAAAAGTTCAAGAGGGATGAGGGATAGAGGGAAACTGCTCTGGGTGCAGATGGGGTAAAGATCCATTAACTAGAATGAGATCTCGAACAGATATGATGACCATGATGATATAATATTGATATTTTTTAAGTTGTTCTTTGACTACAGTAGAGAGTAATCGAAATGGAGAGTTCAGAATACTCACCTGTGGCAGCTTGACATCAGCAACAAGGAGAGAGTGAAGAAAGTCTTATTTAACTACTGTTTTGCTGTATATAATGTAAAAATATACATTTTTTAAAGTTAATGTTTGCTCTTGATTTCAATTGGAAAATAGAAATAGTGATTTACCTGGAACTGATATGCTGGCTGCAGAAAAATAGAAAAACAATAGCATTAGCAGAGGAATAGCTTTTACGGAGAACAATAAATTTCTGAATGTTGTGTATGCAAATTAGATTGATTTCAAAATGATTATGACTAATCAGGTTGACTGAAGTTAATAAAGAAAAAAACACCTCGATTGCATTTCTTCAGCTGCTGCTGCTGCTGCTCGGATTTTGTGAAGCCACATCCCATGACCTTTTGCTCTTTGGACCAACATGCAAACACAACATAGATACCATTTATTATTTCGAGCCTTTATTGAACACAATTTGTTCATACGTTTTGAATATTATGGCAGCCGTAGTCGTTTTCTGTCCACTGTGGGCTTACCAAATGATTAAGCAAGTGCAAGGCTTACCATGTGAAAGTCTCATTTCAATAAGAACCGGATGGGTTTTAATCAGATCATTCTGATCCCACCCCCCACCCACCTCCTGGACTTCTATGATTGGCTTCTATATCCTGCTTCAGCTCCAAGTAAATACAATGAACTACTGGACAAAAAGTACAGAACATCTCTGTCGCTTCCCCCTTATACCACAATCCTATTTTCATCTGATCACGTCCTCAACACCAACAGCACACTCATTCAAACAGTCTCCTCACCTGGCCACCTTGCCTCTCAACCCTCCTCAGAGCTCCAGCATCTCAGTTGCGTTGCTGCCCCCAAATGTTCTTTGCACGGTCCTTGCCCGCTTCCGGGTAGCACTAAGACACGAGACCACGACACCTTGGAGACATATTCGCTGTTAAACCGGGCGACATCTACTTCCAGTTGTTGCCTCTCTGGCTGCCTCTATATAGGATATGCAGGGCCTTGATCATGCCGATTTGTGCAGCTGCTGGCTCTCTGTCTCAGGTTAGTAAGCAGCCAGCATGGCCTCAAGTGTCTTGGCTGAGCCTCGTGACCACTTAACCAAAACAACAAGATGCAAGTGGATTAGGATTAAGCCTTACTATGGCTGGCATCTACTCTGAATAAACGGATAAAGGTTCTGATAAAGGGCAACAGCTGGGAAAAAGACAGATTTAATATGGAACTCAGTCACGCGGCACTGAGGTTCATTCAAGAGATTCCATTCTGTTTTGTTGTTCAGAAATGCCTCAGAAATGTAATATACAACAATAATTTCCATAACATCCTCCTTGAAGGTTTTTGGACTGGTTTCGCAGACACGTATTTATGGAGGAGTAAATGTGCCATAAATAAATACATAAAAAGTAAATAAATAAAGAGACATCTCTTCAGTGATGTGAAGTTGCATGTCTTTCAAAATAAATATACATTTCATTTAAATTATGCAACACATTTCAATTTAAATGAAAAGGGGCGGGGCATAAACTATTACATGATGGAGCTGTCCTCATGTGCTTGGAGCATTGTGATTGGACACTTGAGAGCAAACTGTCAGACCTGAGCGGTCAATCAGGTAGCAGACATATAAGTTTCAATCATATTGAAACACAATTGGGCCACTTTGAAAACGATTGAACCAGATATGTTATTGTTAACATGTGGCCTGTTCTCAGTCTCAGGCCCAGAGGGCCCAGAGGGACCAGAGAGACCAGAGGGCCCAGAGGGACCAGAGGGTCCAGAGGGTCCAGAGAGACCAGAGGGACCAGAGAGACCAGAGGGACCAGAGGGACCAGAGGGTCCAGAGGGTCCAGAGAGACCAGAGGGACCAGAGAGACCAGAGGGACCAGAGGGCCCAGAGAGACCAGAGGGACCAGAGGGCCCAGAGGGACCAGAGGGACCAGAGGGCCCAGAGAGACCAGAGGGACCAGAGGGACCAGAGGGACCAGAGGGCCCAGTGGGCCCAGAGGGACCAGAGGGCCCAGAGAGACCAGAGGGACCAGAGGGCCCAGAGGGCCCAGAGGGACCAGAGGGCCCATAGAGACCAGAGGGACCAGTGGGCCCAGAGGGACCAGAGGGACCAGTGGGCCCAGAGGGACCAGAGGGACCAGACGGACCAGAGGGCCCAGAGGCTCCAGGCTGTGAATTGTACGGATAGTTTAACTGCAAGCCCACGCCTCCGGATGGACATTTTCTTAGCAAAATGGACACCTGTTATAATATATCTGTTAAAATGAACATTCTGTTGACATTTGACTGGACAAGCTGGATTGAATATGTAACTATGTGAACCCATTGGGATGACCCTTCTGCCAGTTGTGTTTTCTTTTTCTTTGGTCTATACTTGTATTATATACTATTTTTATATTACTATATTGTTATTATAATTGTATATAATATTGTATGACATGCTGTGTGAGACTCACTGTCAAGGAACTTGTTCTAATAAATGTTCACAAAAAGAAAAACTTGCAACTTCACATCACTTAAGAGATATCTATACTTTTTTTTATTCATATATATTTTTTTTATCTAGCTATGGCACATTTAGTCCTCCATACATATTAAGCCTAGTCTAGGACAAAAAAACAAGCTCAATGGAGTTTTCTATTGAATTCGATTTTCTGGTTCTAGAATAAACTTAATCTCTATCTGCACAACCGGCCCATGAAGTTCTTTTGAACTGTTCCCCACTTTTCCAACTATTTTCAGGGTAATTTCCAGTAGACTATAAGACTTAATAAAACTAAAGGACTTTTGGATGTTGACAACAGTCTGATTATTACCTCAACACCCTCAGATATCGGTATGTTGTTGTCTAAGAAAGACAATCAAAGAATGTTGTCTGTGTCTACTTTTCAAACACCTGCAACCCACACCCTCCACACGACCTCGATGTGGCATAGAGAGTCTTTGTGATTCATAGTGATGGTGGCCAGTAACAGCTGCCTGTGCTGGAACTCCCTTAGCCACTGTGTGAGGTGGGAGATGACCAACACTCAAGGACTCCAATTGTTTTGATAAAAATCAAAAAATCTAAGCCCCCTCTCAATTTCACAGTTATTTTAGGAACAACATTCTTTTTCACACATCAACATTGAAGCTGCCCCTTTCCCTTTGGCTCCCTTGCAAATATGCTGGCGTACAGCTGTCCCGTCCACATAAGTTAGAAGAAACCTGGTGACACGTTGATCCTTGAATGTTTCAGAGAGCAAAATCGTTTTTTTTTCAATATATTTATTATATATTTACTATAAAGTTAAACATTTTGCCTATATAATACTCTGTATAGAACAAACCTCCCTGTCTTTGATGACCACCACCCTGTTATATTTAGCTGTTAACCTTTCTTTAAACTTCTCATATCCTGACATTATCAGCGTGCATTGTTCTGGGGAATTATAAGGAGCAATAGACTAACTGCATGCATTGTAAAAAGCGCCCCTTTTCTGCATAAACTCCAGTTAACACCACACTAACCCAACATCTTAATCAACAGCTACATCATGGGCTTCAACCCCTCACCTGACTATGTATCCAAATAACTTATTTCTTTCAGTTGAAAATGTGTTTTAAAATATTCTTGGTGTGGCCGAAAGGTTATTGAGTCATTGAGATTAGCAGCTCTTTATTAACTAATAGACGACTCTTGGTAACATTGCTCGGACTCTTCAAAAGACAGAAAGGTGGTTTCTTCGATAATTCAGAGTTTTAAAAAGAGCTTGGTTTCTCCACCACCTCTCTGGCAAAGAATCAACCATTAGCAAACATGACCTTTTCCTCTAATTTAGATTAGAAGTAGGAGATGGACACTACATCATTTATAGAGTTTAACAATTAAACATATTAATCTGAAACACGTAACCAGCCAATTAAAAAAACAAATTCATTCTCTCTCTCCATCTCACAGTGAGGGAACAGCAATGTTAAATATTCCAAGGCCAAGTTGGTGAATGCGGAGATAAAACGTAGGTTCCCAGACAACTACAAACAATAGATGCTCTCTTTCTGAGTAGAGTAGCCCCACTCAAAATCCTGACTGATTTCAAAAACGTCCCTGTCAGTCTCATCAAGACTGCAGGACCAATATCTCTCTCTATTGTGGAACCACATCTAGTTCATACAGTTGCATTGTGATATTTCTTTCTACCTCTGTATAAGAGCGTCTGCTAAATGACTAAATGTACCTGGCTTACTAGGTATCCAAAATGTCACTGGCGTTGTTTGTGATGTTTGTTGTCTTTGGTTGCTCACTTGGGGGAACATTTGTTCCGCAGCCCTCTGAGAAGGACTGAACGTCAATCTCAGACACTCCTGCTATCACCTACCTTTTACAATCTGTGAGTCAAACTACTCAAGAAGCAGCAAATATCTGATTTATTTGGCTAATGTTATTGTGCAACAACCAATTAAAAAGTTATGTGTTTGTATTAGAGGATTAGATAACATGCCACAAAGGTTCACGTACAAAGGTAGTTGCGGAGGTTTTCCGAGGCTTCTTCAAATTAATAGGTTAAATGATGGGGAAAACATTTCTATTCCCTCTTTCAGATCAGTGTGGGATGCATAACCTGGATTTGTACCAGCCGTATGTTAGCTCTCGTAACAGGCTGTTCTGCTCAGACATTAACAATGCAATAAATCTTTGTCAAGCACTCCTTACTTTGCACTGTGGAGTATAAAAAGACCCTTTAGGTCTGCAAAACAACTTCAAAAGCACAGACAAATACTACACACACTACACACAGAGAGATATAGTTCTGCTATTGTAATGACACAAATAATGTGATATATTGTGATTAATAATATAGCTGAGTTGTAAGCAGTTTGTTTCAACATGGTCACTTCAAAATGCCCAATCCTGAAGCCAAAATTTAGTTTCAATTTGAAAGCCAAGTAAAACCACATGCTTGTACGGAACACAAATGGCTTTTGAATTATAGCTTCTCAGGTTGCACTGTCTCTGTAATTATGGAACTGTAAACACAAACTGTTGTGGGCACTCTCCTCTAACCTCAGCGATGTCAATAGAGTCAATACATTCTATTAATGTGATCATGTTGGCTTTATGGAATGCTTCAAGAGCACAGATTTTGTGAAAATAAACAAAATGGATGTGAAAGTGAAGGTGATGATACAGTGCTCTCCAGGTGGCATGAACAGTCACTACAAAGCATGAAGATGACCATCCTTGGTGGTCTGAACCTGCAGATGGAGCCCCAACTGCCTTCTAGTGGACTGACTGGCATCCGAGAGCAGTGGAAGGCTGTTTTCAGCACCATCTCCCATACCCCCCGGGAAAGAGCAGGTGGGCCAGAACAGAACCAGGGATGTAATTCAAACCGTCCTGTATTAAATGCTTAGTTGTACACAGTGTGTTATTTAGGAGTGCTCAATGTTTGTTTCCTGTCTCCTCAGTGCCTGAGGTCAACTCTGAGGGCCCCATGGCTGTCAACGGCACAGAACAGAAGTGCTGTCAGAAAGCTTCCCAGATTTTCCTGAAAGGTGAGCAGTAGGGACCATCAAACTCAAACAGAAACAACAATATGTGTGTGTGTGTGTGTGTGTTGGTAAAGTGTGCATTCTGACTCAACTATGTCTATGTCAAAACAATCTCTAATAGATCTTGGCTGGGAAAACTGGGTCATTTATCCAGAGAGCTTCACTTTCATCCAGTGTGTCCCCTGCAACCTCCAACTGAACCTGAGCAACACCCATTCCCCAGCACACTCTCTGAACCCTCCTAACACTCCCTTGCCGGTAACGCTTGCACACCCCATATCATATGGAATTGAAAAGTACTGTGTAGACATTCTATACACATCTACTTTATAGATGTGACACCATGTTTCATGGCTGTCTGTGATAGGGATATTATTTACATCGAACTATAAACAAACTATAAACTATCATCCATATGAGTCCAAAAGAGTGTATTTTTAATTCTGTGCATAATGGTCCTCGTTCCCACCAGTTTTATTTTATTTGGTTGAGACATGATAAAATCCCTGTTTCCACAGAGTTTTATATGTAGTTATGAATGTTTATTGTAATAAAGAAAAACCTAATGTGAGAAAACAGAATTCTCTAGTCTATGTGATCAAATATTGTGCTTTATCTATCCAGCTGTGGAAATAGAATTTTTTAATGTTCAGGACAAGGGCCACATGCAAGGTCGCCTGTGAGAAACACCAATTAAACCGGTGATTTGGTTGAGATTAGTGCTACAGCTGTGGTAATGTTTGTTAATTCCCACCATTTCTGTCTCTTGTCCTATTGGTGCAGATGTCATGCTGCCAGACGATCTCACAGGAACTGTTGCCTTTCCTGTACATGGATGAACAGCGATCCCTGGTCATATCTTCTGTTGAGGTGACCAATCTGTGGCCGCGGGCCAGGAAACCAGCCTTTCCCCAGTAAGGACTGAGCCCCTAGCACCCACCTGCTAGAAAGCTGTCTTTTTGGTCGAAGAATTATACACTTCAAGTAAGTGTATAACTGCCGCTGTCTTATCATCAAGCCAGGCATGTGGCCTCATCCTTCCAAAATACCTTGTGACTCTGAAAATACATCAGGGAAAAGCTCTTTTTTGTAATCCCAACAAATCCAATTTATGAAACAAAAACTCAAAAACTTCTGAAAATCTGTAACAATATTTTCTAAAAGAGGGAGCTAAATGGGAGCTATTCATAACGTTTGATGGTTAATAGATAATAAATGTTAGTGTTGGACTAATAAAACATGATATGCATTCTGAACTATTTTTAAATAGCAATGTTTCCCACTGCATGACTGGCAGTGGATTAAAGACATGCTTCTGAGTCTTCTCCCCAAAAATGTGAACTCTGGCTTAACATTCAGAGGCCAGAACTCTCTGAACTCTCTCTGAGCAGTGTTACCAACACTGGAGCTTTTAATACATTCAGACGGAAAAGGTTAATTATAGTATACTTTAAATACGACTCCTTTTCATAGTATTTTATTATCTGGATTATATTCAACAGCCAGATAATCTCTTCTCTCCGAATTGTGTTCCACTTTGTGTTTTTGCTTTGTCAACTCTGCTGTAGTTTTCCATGAACATCGACTATCCCAATTGGCTAAACTCCATATTTCATGTTCCAGGAAAGGCAAATGAGGAACATTAGTGCTCCAGTTTTTCATCAAACCAAGCACCTTTCTTCTGTGAAGAGATTTGGTTAATAAATTCACATAAACCAACATATGATTGTGACGATTTCCCCTGTTTGTCACATCATGTATAACAGGATAACTCTGTTTTGAGTATTGTGTCTAATAGTATTTCAGAGTACTGCTGTGGGAACCCTTCGATCTTTTTATCTGGAATGTTTTTCCTGTATTTCATATACAGTTTACCTTGCAATTCCTTTACTGCATGTCACATTTTGTATAGTCATGGTAATCTTCATCACGTATATATATACAATTTGTAAGCCTTTTGTATTCCAGTACTTTAATAACAATGTTTTAAATGTATGTCATCATGTGACCATGTTGTTTCTTTGGTGGCCAATGTCAATAATGCATCTATCAACTGCATTATTACGTGTTTAAATTCTTGGAATAAAGCCATCCAAAGATAATTTAGTTGCTTCAGACTGCTTTTCATCTGAAGTATGTAAATAGTAACCTTAATATTTTGATTAGCCAAGAATGATCTCTAACTGCACCTTAGACTATGTAAAATAGATTAAGTATACAATTTATGGCTCTAACAGCTATTTAGTTGATCTGTTCAGTTCCTATTAATGACATGTGTTTAGGATCTAGAGTGCAGCGGAGGCCAGAAAGAGGGTGGAGGGAAACGGTTGGAGAAATGTTGGCACTCTGTTATGGAAACGCACCCCAGAGATAAGCATCAATGTTGCGCACTTCTAAAAAACGGCTCCAGCATTTCAGTAGCAGTGCATGGATTTTCTTTCTTAAAATTCACTCTTTTTTTCCCTGGTTCTTTGGTGAGTGTATGTTTGTAACTTGGAATGTGGAGTTATGTAGCCATTTCAGATAATCCCAGAGGATTGAACCAAGTTACATCAACTGCTGGGAACGGCACTGGCAGGAAAGGCTGCATCTACACTTTCTGCAAAAACTTTTGAGTTTTCACAGGTCAAAATGGCGAGCTCCTTTTTTTGGCTTTCCTGTGATATTCTGTTTGCTCTGCTCTTGATGATCGGAACTCTTGGGGTTGGTGCTGAGTGTGGGGCAGTGACTTCTGTCAAAACTCTGGAAGAGATGGACAGAGATCTGACCAATCCATCCAAATGTTTGCTGGACTGCACTACAGGGACCTACGTGAGAAAGCTGCAGGTCCGAGACACTCAGACGATTCGCTTCAAAGACTCATCAGCAGGTGAGAAATATTTTTTGATCATAATAATTGTATCTCTCTCATACACTGTACAGTATTTGTGAATACATAGAGTAGGTTAGTCCTTAATTAAACTTTACTTTATCAGTGTACATGGCTACTGGTAGTAAGGGTGTGCTTTTCAGATTGTAAAAGTCATCCTTATGAAATGTTTTACAAAGTCAATTAAGATCACAGACATATATAGCAGACTTAACCTGTACCGGGATGCGTAAAAGCATGATCCTTTTCCTCAGATGACCAAGGAGAATACTGCTGGTCAACACAGATTAAGTGTGAGGCTGGAGAACATTTGGAGCGTGCTTACATCCTGCTGCCTGTTGATAAATCTCAGCTGGAGGAGTCCATGGGACTGAAGATGACTCTACCCCCCATTACAGATGCACTGTGGCCTCACCGCCAGCAAACACTACTCCCCAACAACTGTGGCCTTCAATTCGACATCACGCCCCATTTTTCCACAGGACCGAGGGAGCCAAAGCTTTGTGTCAAGGCCAATTTCCAGGAGAGCATTGTGGGAAATGGAGTCCTCAGATGTCCCCCTTTCATGGTGACAATGTGGCAGAAAAAGCAGAATGACTCACCGACAAGTCAAGAAAGAGGGTGAATGAACATGAGATAATTTGACAACCATTCAAATTACTGGTTGGTAACAAGCTTGGTGTGCTATTGCCTATCAAGTTACTTCAATTGTAGTCCACAGCGTTAATAAGTCAGCATTTATGAAAATTTGCATCTGAACCGTACAGCATTGCTAGACTCATGCCTATAATAGAAATCTAGTCAGCAGCATTTTGCTTTTAAAATCATTGGCATTCTTCCACAAAGGCTGTGAACTAAGACCGTGAGGTTCTGTGACCTGAAGTATAACTAAAGTGGACTGTCAAACGGACAGCGTAGCTTGGACTGAATGTGGGGATGATTTACAACAGTCATTGGTGCCAGAGGTCATTGTGAAGTGAAAGGAAATTGTAGTATTTCATTTCTTGCAAAATGACAATGTCATCTTTAAATAAGCTGTATGAGTTTAAGCTATTGCTCTCTTGTAATAATAATTCTTTCAAGACATTCAAAAAACTTTTGGGATGGCACATTTCAGCACAGAATGCTTGCTTTTGATTAAATACATACTGAAGTGTGTGAATCTGAAATGCTGCTCATTTAGAGTTGTATATACCATACAGTTTGTTAGACTGACTGAATGGCAATAATATTAAAACAATTTTACATGGTTCAAGACGTGTCTCTTTTACAATTAAGTCACTCCCATACATGTTATGAACTACAGGAGATCTGAGAGAACCATACAAATGTGTTACAAAATGTATTATTGTAATTGTACCTACTCTTAACATAATTATTGTAAATCAGAGAGCGAGAACAATAGCAAGACAAAGAGGATTGAACTCATGAAGAAGAGGGAGAACCATGGTCACATTCCCTCTTATTCAAAAACATTTCTGTGAGAATCTAACTGTAAATAATAAATAAATATATATGTGAGATAACAATGGTTTGTGCTCGCCAAAGGCAAGCACACCCCAATTAGACCACATTACATTTAGGCATTTAGCAGACGCTCTTATCCAGAGTGACTTACAGTAAGTACAGGGACATTCCCCCTGAGGCTAGTAGGGTGAAGTGCCTTGCCCAAGGACACAATGTCATTTGGCACAGCAGGGAATCGATCCAGCAACCTTCTGATTACCAGCCCGACTCCCTCACCGCTCAGCCACCTGACTAACATCTTGACCTTAATTTATCAGTGTACATGGCTACCTATAGCATAGGAAACCACACAATGAAGTGTGACAAACATCATGCTGAATTTCATCCAGAAACTCATGTCTTTTGCATTTAAGACTGCATTTTATTTTGTGTGTGTGTGTTTGTGTGTGTGTCCCACCAATTTTATCACGGGCACTGCACTATATATAGTTTTAAGTCATCTGTATTTGTGTGTTTCACTGGCATCTTAATCACCAACTGCATCACAGGCATTATGCACTACTTTTATATTAATATAACATTATCAATATTGTATACTTGACTATTTTACACAAGACCAGACTACTAATAATTTTAAACAGGACAAAATCAAATCCATCACAAAGGTGACCATTGAGAGTTAGAGCTGACAATTCACATGCAATTTTTTTAATAAAAAAAAAACTTTCTATGTAAGGAATATTTTGGACTTCAAGAGAAATAGGTGTGTGTCTGGTGGGTGAAGACGGGTTTGATTACTCTGACATACATTAGAATCCTGCACCGGGTCTGGTATACCAGAGGTTCCCCGCAGGTAACCCGCTAAAATATAATCTTTGGGGTTAAGGCTTGCGGTTCATAACTATTGCAGGTCGGAAAAGTTATTAAAATAAAATGTTTCAAGATGTGTTTAATGTTGTAATTGGCATGATACTCAAACAAGGGAGTTTGGTTTGAACATTGGTGGTACAGTGTTACCATTCTGTTATCGATGCTCCTGCCTGTTGCTAAAAGCATGAGCAGAAAGCGTCTGTGTAAAAAAAAAAAAAACACACTCACATGCACACGATTCTGCATTACATACAATAGTGCCACAAAATTTATAAATGCTTAAGCGACATCACAGGAATATTGGCCAACGTTTGGAGTCTAAAACACTTAAATAAATCTATTCCTCTTTTTAACGGGAAAGGAGTCGGCTCTCAGAACAATTAAATGCGGTTGGTTCGGGGGAAAATCTGTCCTCATGTCGGGTGTCGGTGTGGTCTCGGAATTGAAGTTGTCGGCGTGGTTCGGTTACGGCTCCAAAAACGAAACCGTGCAGGACTCTAACGTACAGTAGCCTGCCCTAGATTGCACTGTGTATACTTTTGCAGGAGAAACAAAATAGCAGGAACATTAGCACATAAGCTTATCCCAGCTTATGGTTTTTGGTTTTGTCCCAGTATTACTTCACATTTCATATTTGAGGCTCAGACCAGACTTCAGCTCAGGTCATACAGGCTGATGTAACGTTTCAGGTGATCAAGTTCAGGCCCTTAGCAAAGAGAGGGCACCTGAGGACGTGAAGTTGCCCTTCCACCACGCATGTCTGGAACAGTTGATGCTGCTTTGCTTTTTTCAATCAATGCTGCAACAGTCTTCATTATTGTTACATTTTAGTTTTCGGTCTGGAATTCATGTCCTTGAATGGCAGGTGCAAAGCATAAATATTATTCAGAGGTTATCAGTCAAGATTGATGCGTTTCATGTAGGTCCAAACGTAAGGGGAGGTAATTATGGGAGTTGTACAACTTCCCTTCAACAAGAACTGCATGGCTATCAGCCCCTGGTGTTCAGACCTTGGCATTGGCAACATTATAATTTTGTTACACTGACTCTCCATGTTGTGGCGTACCCAGAATATTTTACATATGGGTGGCCACTGGCCAGATGTGTCTAGTTGTTATTTCAGGTGGGCATAAACACAAAAACACCTATAGTATTGCTGTTCCTGCGGGGACACATTATTGAGTCCCATTAACACTGCTGTTTTCTTAACACCTAGCCTTGAACTTCACATTAACCTTGACCCTAACCCAAAATTCTAACCCTGATTCTAGCTCAGTCTAAACCTTTGAAGTAATCCTAACCCTAAAACTATTTCTAACCCTAACCTCCCAACTCCAACCAGACTGATTCTGACCCTAGAAATGCTCTTGATCGTGTGGGTGGAAACCAACTAAAGTCCCCACAAGGAAAACATTTCTGTTAGTATCCAAAATCTGTGAACACGTCTTCAGATAGCTGAGTTTTTGATTCAACCACATATTTCCCTGAATTATCTAGAACAAATTAAACTAAGGGTGTCAAAAATGTAAATTACACGGTTTTATTTGGAAAACTGTAAGGTACCTGGCTATTCAGGTCGCTCAAAAAATTACAGCACAACACTAAGGCATAGGGCTGTCTAGCAAAACACTTAGCTAGTCTATAGGTGCCGAGATGCTGGTTAGCGTGTTAGGTGTCATTTATTTGAAAGCATATCTTGGCCTTGTCCCGAGCGCTGAATAAATCAGTACAGGTGCAATGCCTTTAACATGTCACATTCTGTTGAAACTAGGATGTTGTAAAAAAATACTAAAAAATCACTTCCTTTTACTCAATGGAAATGCAGTCAATGTTTTTGTCTTGGTAATCGGGATCTCTCGCTCTCTCTCCATCTCACACTTGCAGGATAACAATGTTAAATATTCCAAGGCCAAGTTGGTGAATGCAGAGATAAAACGAAGCTTCCCAGGCCACCACAAACAATAAATGCTCTCTTTCTGAGTAGAGTAGCCCCTCTCAAAATCCTGACTGATTTCAAAAACATCCCTGTCAGTCTCGTCAAGACTCCTCTTCCTCTGCCACCAAGCCTGCAGGACCAATATCAGTTTTTCCTTTAAAATCCCATCTAGTTCGGACAGTTGTATTTGGGATATTTCTTTCTACCTGGCTTACTAGGTATCCAAAATGTCACTGGCGTTGTTTGTGATGTTGGTTCCCCTTGGTTGCTCACTTGGGAGAACATTTGTTCTGCAGCCCTCTGAGAAGGACTTTACTTCAACCTCCGAAACTCATGCTAACAAGTAAGTTTTAAAATCTCTGTTTTTTTCAATATTTGTGCAATTTAGATCAACTTGGCTAGTTGCTACACATTTACAATCCACAGGAAGCAACTAAGATCCATTTAAATGGAAATCCAAATTTAGGCTCTCCCACTCTCTGATCCTGTTTTTGTTGTTGTGTTTTTTAAGTAGGGTGCTTGGAAAATGTGATGTCAAGTGTTTAAAAACTGAACATGTAAATAAAAGTAAGGGACACTCATATGTATATTGTCTATGGGTGTGTATCAGAAGGAAAATTATCTGGATGCCATCAAAGTTGCTTGGTTGATTTCACAAGCCAGACAAAGAGAGACAAAGTTATTAGCAGGGTTGAAATTCCCTTACTGGAAGGTCATTTTATTAAACTCTATTTAGCATACAGTTACCCTTTGTAGATGAGGGTAGTCAACTGTATATGCTCACAGTCACAGGCCAGACACACCGAAAGGCTTGTGGTTGAAATCTTCAAATTCGCAAGTCATTTTTATTGGGGAACATTCCCATCCCAAATTTTAGATTGGAGGGAAAAGCCTATGGCCTGGAGTTTCATCAGCCGTGTCAGCTCTTGTAACAGGTCGTTTTCCTCAGGCATTAGCAACATAATCAATCTCTCCCTGTCAAGCACTCAAAAGATTGCACTGTGGAGCACAAAAAGGTCCTTTTGGTCTGCAAAACAACTTTGAGACAAATCCTACACATAGGTCAGATACATTAGGATATTGTTTTGAAACAAACATACTTATCAAATCAATTTGGGCTATTTGTGTGATGAGTGAAGCTGGGTTGTTAGCAGTTTGTTTCAGCATGGTGATTTAAAAATATCCATTCAGGAAAACAAAATGGTCATTTTGAAAGCCCGATTTGAAACCATGCGCTTGAATGGAACACAAGCATTCAGCATTGACTCCATAACTAACTGTGATCACTAACATAAAAAAAAAAAAAGGCAGCATTTTTTTAAATTACCATTAACTGTTGTAGGCACTCTCCTCAAACCTCAACAATGTCAGTGGAGTCAATTCAATTACTCGATTAATGTGATCACGTGATTCATGTGAGCTTCTTAGAATGTTTCCCGAGCTAAAGCACTCATTTCTGACAACAGAAAATGTATGTGAAGTTGATGATGATATTTTGCTCTCCAGGTGGCATGGACAGTCACTACAAAGCATGAAGATGACCATCCTTGGTGGTCTGAACCTGCAGATGGAGCCCCAACTGCCTTCTAGTGGACTGACTGGCATCCGAGAGCAGTGGAAGGCTGTTTTCAGCACCATCTCCCATACCCCCCGGGAAAGAGCAGGTGGGCCAGAACAGAACCAGGGATGTAATTCAAACCGTCCTGTATTAAATGCTTAGTTGTACACAGTGTGTTATTTAGGAGTGCTCAATGTTTGTTTCCTGTCTCCTCAGTGCCTGAGGTCAACTCTGAGGGCCCCATGGCTGTCAACGGCACAGAACAGAAGTGCTGTCAGAAAGCTTCCCAGATTTTCCTGAAAGGTGAGCAGTAGGGACAATCAAACTCAAACAGAAACAACAATATGTGTGTGTGTGTGTGTTGGTAAAGTGTGCATTCTGACTCAACTATGTCTATGTCAAAACAATCTCTGATAGATCTTGGCTGGGAAAACTGGGTCATTTATCCAGAGAGCTTCACTTTCATCCAGTGTGTCCCCTGCAACCTCCAACTGAACCTGAGCAACACCCATTCCCCAGCACACTCTCTGAACCCTCCTAACACTCCCTTGCCGGTAACGCTTGCACACCCCATATCACAGAAATACCACATCTACATAGTACATAATGTATGTGAAACTGTACATGTCTTAAATGGGTATCTGTGTTAGGCATTTTATCCATAGCTTTACAACGTGTATACAATCATTTAAAAATGTATATTTTTCCCAGTCTGTGTATAATGAGCCTCATTCTCACCAGATTTTACTTGTGTGAGACACGATAAAAGCACAGTTTCCACAGGCTTTTACTGTACATTTGTAATAAACGATGAGAAAAGAGAGTGCTCTAGACTCTGCCCAAATAGATAACAGTGCTTTGTCTATCCAGCTGTGGAAATAGAATGTTTTAATCTTTCAAGACACGGGCCATGTGCAAGGTCACCTCTGAGAAACACCAGTTAAACTTGTGAGACAGTATAGACTACTGCTACCCACAGTACAGCTGTAGTAACTTTGTTACATTTCTAGAAATTTCTCTCAACCTCTCTCGATCTCTTGTCTTATTGGTGCAGATGCCTTGCTGCCAGCCGACCTCACAGGAACTGTTGCCTTTCCTGTACATGGATGAACAGCGATCCCTGGTCATATCCTCTGTTCAGATGACAAGTTTGTGTGGCTGCAGCCCAGGAAACCAGCCATTCCCCCAGTAAGGACTGAGCCCCTAGCACCCACCTGCTAGAAAGCTGTCTTTTTGGTCGAAAATGAATGCCTTTCAAGTAAGACTGCTGCTGTTATCATAAAGCCTGATTGGCATGGGGTCTCATCCTTCCAAAATACCTTGTGACTGAAAACACATTAGTGAGAAGTTATAATCCCAACAAATATAATTTAGAGAAAAACTTTTAAACATTGAAAATCTGTAGACATTTCCAAAAAACTGTGTAAGAGCCAAATTCAAGTTTCTTTCAACTTCCTGGAATGGGATTGCAGAGAACAGTGGGAGCTATTAATAAAGTTTGACAGTTAATAGATCTGTTTTGACAGTTAATAGATCTAGAATAGAAGTGTTAGTCTTGGCTTAATCTGATATGCATTCTGAACTATTTTATATAGCAATGTTTCCTTCTGCATGACTGGCAACTGGCAGTGGATTAAAGGCAAGCTTCTGAGTGTTCTCCCCAAAAATGTGAACCCTGGCTTAACATTCAGAGGCCAGAACTCTCTCAACTCTCTCTGAGCAGTGTTACCAACACTGGAGCTTTTAATACATTTAGAAGGGAAAGGTTGATTGTAGTATACTTTAAGTCCAACTCCTTTTCCCAGTATTTTCAAACATTGGATATTCAATATATTTTCCTAGTTTCCAATAGTTCCTCACAGTTTTTCTTTTTTTTTTTTACTATGCTTTGCCAACTCTGCAGTAGTTTTCCTTCAACATCCACTGCCAATGCCCTGATTGGCTATGCTCCATATTTCATGTTTTGGCTAGTTGGAAAGGCAAATGTGAAACAATAATTCTCCAGTATATAACAAAGCCCCATTTTTGTAAAGATATTTTGTTCTGTTCATAAATTCAGATGGACCAACCAGTAGTTGCCCTACGCTACTGGGATCAACGTGTAATAATTACAATTTCCCTATTTGATATTTGCCACATGATAAACAACAGGATGACTCTGTTGTTTGCTCTTTGCTCTTGACGTGTTTACTTTGAGCAGGGTGTGTCTTAACCAGATTTTAAACATCCAGAGTACCACAGAGGGAACCTTTCTTTTTATCTGGAATGTTTTTCCATTTATTTTATGTAAATATTTACTTCACAGTTCCCTTTCTTCACGTTGTATTATCAGTATAATATTGATCACATATACTGCATATACAGTGTGTAAACCTATTTTATCTCACTCTTTGACTAACAATGTTTTGTTAAGTGTATGTCATCATTAACCATATTCTTACTTTGGTGGCCAATGTCAGCAATGTATTGTAGCGACCCTGGAAATTGTTTAAGTGCATTTCTTTAAGTGCTGTTCTCGGCTTGGTGGGCAGGGGCTCTCTGTATGGCTCCACTCCCGTGTGTGTGCAAGAACGTGTATCTGCAAGAAACTAGCAAATTTAATAAACCTCATCCAGTGTTCTTTATCTCCCATTCCATTATCCTGAGTTAGCATCCTGGCTAGGGGTGTCACGGTATCTATCAACTGCATGATTATCTGTTTAATTTCTTTGAATAAAACCATTTAAAAAAAATCAGTTGCTTCTGACTGTTTTTAATGGAAACGGTATGTAAATTGAAAACTTAATATCTGATGAGCCAAGAATGATCTAACTGCACCGTAGACTTCAGATTAAGTATACAGTTTATGGCTCCAACAGTTGTTCAGTTGATCTATTCAGTTAATATTAATGACATGTGTTTAGTACCTAGAGTGCAGCGGAGGCCAGAAAGAGGGTGTGGGGAAACGGTTGGAGAAATGTTGGCACTCTGTCATGGAAATGCACCCCAGAGATAAGCATCAATGTTGCGCACTTCTAAAAAACGGCTCCAGCATTTCAGTAGCAGTTCATGCTTTTTTCTTCTTAAAATTGACTCTTTTTTCCCTGGTTCTTTGGATTTGTGTATGTTTGTAACTTGGAATGTGGAGTTATGTAGCCATTTAAGATAATTCCCGAGGATTGAACCAAGTTACATCAACTACTGGGAACGGCACAGGCAGGAAAGGCTGCATCTACACTTTCTGCATCAACTTTTGAGTTTTCAAAGGTCAAAATGGCGAGCTCCTTCTCTTTTTGGTTTTCCTGTGGTTTTCTGTTTCCTCTGCTCTTGATAATGGGAACTTTTGGGGTTGGTACTGAGTGTGGGGCAATGGCTTCTGTCAAAACTCTGGAAGAGATGGACAGAGATCTGGTCAATCCATCCAAATGTGTGCTGGACTGCACTACAGGGACCTACATGAGAAAGCTGCAGGTCCGAGACACTCAGACGATGCGCTTTAAAGACTCATCAGCAGGTGAGAAAAGATACATGTTGCTGATAACATTATCTCTCCATCTCTTGACAAACATTTTGAACTTCTTTGTCATTATTATTATTTTTTTTTTTTTCTTATTTTATATTTGAGATATTACATTGTATAGTATTGTTTTAGAATTATTTAGACTGTTGTACTTTTTCTACTTTTATTTAAGATTCTTACATGGCAAATATGGATAATTTTGAGTCTGATTCTGATTACAGTACAGTATTAGTAAATAGGTAGAGTAGAGCAGGCCACTGCTTCATTAAACCATAGTATTAAGGGTATGCTCTTTAAATTGTGAAATGTATGATTTATCACAATTATTATTGTGAAATATTTCAAAAAGTGAATGAAAATCTGAGGCACAGAGTTCACCTGTACAAGGATGTGTAAAAGCATGCTCCTATTCCTCAGGTGACCAAGGAGAATTCTGCTGGTCAACACAGATCAAGTGTGAGGCTGGAGAACATTTGGAGCGAGCTTACATCCTGCTGCCTGTTGATAAATCTCAGCTGGAGGAGTCCATGGGACTGAAGATGACTCTACCCCCCATTCCAGATGCACTGTGGCCTCACCGCCAGCAAACACTACTCCCCAACAACTGTGGCCTTCAATTCGACATCACGTCCCATTTTACCACAGGACCGAGGGAGCCAAAGCTTTGTGTCAAGGTCAATTTCCAGGAGAGCATTGTGGGAAATGGAGTCCTCAGATGTCCCCCTTTCATGGTGACAATGTGGCAGAAAAAGCAAAATGACTCACCGACAAATCAAGAAAGAGGGTGAATGAACATGAGATAATTTGACAACCATCCAAAATACTGGTTGGTAACAAGCTTGGTGTGCCATTGCCTATCAAGTTACTTCAATTGTAGTCCACAGAGTTTTTGAGTCAGCATTTATGAAAAGTTGCATCTAAACCGTACAGCATTGCTAGACTCATGCCTATAATAGAAATCTAGTCAGCAGCATTTTGCTTTTAAAATTATTGGCATTCTTCCACAAAGGCTGTGAACTAAGACCGTGAGGTTCTGTGACCTGAAGTATAACTAAAGTGGACTGTCAAACGGACAGCGTAGCTTGGACTGAATGTGGGGATGATTTCCCCACATGATTTTGTCATTGGTGCCAGAGGTTTGTGAGGCGATGGGAAATTGTTGTATTTCATTTCTTGCTAAATTACAATTTAATCTTTAAGCTGTGTGGATGTGAACTATTGCTGTCTTCTAATTCTTTTTTTGTGAAGACATTTGAAAACTACTGGAATGGCACATTTATGCATAGAATGGTTGCTTTTTTTTAAGAAAAAAATAAAGTTTGTGAACCAAAATGCTGCTTATTTAGAGTTGTAATACCATACAGTTTATTCGACTTATGTCTGACCAAATGCCAATAACATTAAATCTATTTTACATGGTTTAAGAATTGCGTCTCTTTTACATGTCTAACCCATGGTTTGGGTGGAACCCATGTCTGCAAATATCACAATCCAGATTTGTACAGATGATTACAATGAAGCAATAGCACACTCTACTGGTTGCCTTAGATAGATTAGTCTATTTAATGGAATGTGTCTATTTACACGGTCTAAGCTCAGGGTGGTGTTGTTAGCACATGAGCAATAACTCAAACCACAAAACAATTCAATTTATTTCCCTGAAAACCATTGATTGTCGGAATGAAAATGTTTAAATGTTGGTCTTTTTTACTAGTGGAGACCTAACCGCTTGGTACGACTGAGGGTGATAAACACAACGATGAGGAAGAGTGCCGGAGCTTAAGCACTTCCAGGTGCCCCGTTGCTGGCAGAGAACAGGAACAGTGTGTACCTGGAGAGGGTGTAAACCAGGAGGAACATGCTATGAAGCCAACTGGAAAGAATTGATGAGATAGCAAAGCTTTGGCCTTCCGAAACAGCTTTGCACCACAAGAGGGAAGATAGACACTGGATCTACACCCTGTTTATGACATTGATCTGAAGGGCTGGAATTAAGAACACAACTCTTAAGAGTTAATAATGTCTAAATGTAATGTAATAATGTATATCTTTTTTCCCCCGGAAGACGTTTCTCCTCACACTTCATGCCTTGCCTGTTTTGCCCATGGACTTGCTTGGTTGTGATTAACGTTCAGCCACATGATGAAATCTCTTTTACCTGCATTTAGCAAAGAGGAAGAGGTTCTGCCCCCTTTTTTCCAGCACCTAGGATAAATAGTCCCTGGCACTGACCAGTTATCCATCAGAGCTGATCAGGCCAAAGTATGCAGAAGGGAAGGCCCAGCCAGCCAGTCAGCAAGCCAGCCAGCCAGCTAGCGAGATAGCTAGCTAGCTTACCAGCTCACCAGTTCACCATCCAGCCAGCCAGCAAGTCAGTTTCTAACTGCTCCAGTGGAGGTGGGATTTCAGTCTCCTCTTGGCAGCCTGCCAACGGCAGCACCGTAGGGAGAGTGTCCAGTGTCTGACCTTTCTCCCTCAGCTGAGTAACAGGCTCCGAGGCGTATTAATGGCTGCACGTGTCCGTGCCCATGCTCCCAACACAGCTCTGGCAGACAAATCTGATTCTGCCTCTGACTAGCTTTGACTCCCTGCCAGCCAGTAGCCAGGCTCAGAGGGAGAGGCATGTTTTTGATTGGTGCCCTAAGCCCCTGTGTTTTGGTCTGTTGCATAAACATTTTCAGGCTTGATATTTCTGTCCAGGCAAAATGTTGCTGTGTGCACGCATGATACACAGACCTGTGGACACTTTGTGTGGCTGGATAAGAAGTTTACTGGTTTCAGGGAATCCCTCGATTGTATAATGAGAAATCAGTGGATCAAATTGGCACCAACTGGCCCTCAAAAATGTGTAAGATTATCTTTCCTTTTATACTTTAAAACCATCCGGATTCACTGTCTGCCTTCAGAGATGTACTAACTTTGCCTTGCATTCCAGAGTTGTCACACTGATTAGTGATAAAGCTCCTACATGAGACACTAAGACAAAACTACCATTGTAGCACATGGCCAGCTTCCCCTTAAAAATCAAACTGAGTGGCCCAGGTCTGAATAAGCTTCTGCTGAGATCCCCTCACCCCCCCATCCCATCAGAGGTTCCCTGACCCCTTCCCCCACACCCATCCTCAATAGAGAGAGACTGCTGGAAATGTAGCATGAAACTATAGGGAGCCAATGATACAGCGAAACCTGGCCTCCATAGAGCTTGGGAAAAGGGAGGGGCAATTAGTACTCTCTACAGGCAAAAAGTGCAAATGTGTACCCCCTTCCTCCCTCTCTTTCTCTCCCACACCCATTCGGTCTCACTACAGTGTAATCTAAACATAATTTTTGCATAGCCAATCATAGGGAAGTAAAGATGGATCGAGAACAGTACATGGTTAAATGACTTTTGGATCAAATCTACTGTTTCGACGCTCAGTGCACTAAATTATGTTTAGTATCAATGTCATTGCAGTTTTCATAGTTATATGTACAACTTGTAATGAACATGATGACCAGAATGTTGGTCCACGCGCTGGACTATCTCTTCGATAGTCAGCTTTTAGACTACAGAATCATGTGCAGGGCTGGCACCGGGGGTCAGGGATTTCTGCGTCTCCACTGCAGGAGGCGAGGAGAGATGAGGCTTAAGGGCTTTCAACATGGTAGCCTGGCTACATCACATGACCAAAACAGCAACTGTGTAAAAAAAGGCTGTGCACGTGTTACCACAGAGACATCTAGTGCAAACGATATTGTACTGCTCCCATTTACATAGGGAAGTGTGGGTTGGCTACAGTACATCTGTGAGCAATTCAGGTCTGTGTTTGTGCATGCGTGCGTGCGCGTGTGTGTAGTGTGCATGTGAAAGAGAAGGTGAGTGAGACTTTGGACCATTATCACCACTTTCTTATCAGTTTCATGTCTCACCACACCACAGCATTATATTTGTGAGTTTACATCTAGACTAAAGCCACCCATACAAAATATAAGACAAAATTGGGTGTTTTCATCAAATAAATAGAAAAAATCTATGTCCCTGTATTTGTGCCGATGAATGACAGAATTCTGATATACCAGGCTGCTTAAAATGTTGTGGAGTTAAAACTAAACAGTAGCGTCTTTATGTGTGAAAATGAACAAATCTCAGTATTTTAATTATTGATACTTGGAGTGACACTGGAGTGTTAGGGTGTAAAATGGTGATCTTTGGGATCATAGCCCATCACTGTCTCGTTTGCTAAGGCCTACTTGCACCTAATCTCACTTTTTTCCAGACTTTCTCCTCTTTAAGTACCCAAACCTTGACATTGTTGTTATTAGAAAACCAGTAGACAGAAGTCTTCAATCTTGATCTTAAGTGCAACATAAAGTAATGTACATTGAACATTAGGCTATACAAAATTACTTACTTGCACAATAATTATTGGCTACACAAAGGAGACTGTGATTAGTGATGACTCTTCGGGTAATTAGGCCCTAAGCAAAGGAAAGTGATTGATAAAACAACGAGTAAAAACTTTTTTATAATATCCCTTGCACCAGTTTGTGTAGAAAAACATGTCCAAAAAAGGATCGATGTGGCTGTACCATGTCTAGCTCTCGGGGGTTGAATCTAAACTTTCGTTAAAATCTATGACATGAAACCGATTGAAATTTATTTTGGAGAACTATATGCCTAATCAAAGAAGAACTGGATGTGCAATGTAGGTACGTGGAACATATATTCATTGGCTTTCTACGCGTTACTTTGGAGTGTGTGCGAGAATGAGCCTATCACACTCAGCTGGATCCCCCGGGTGAGTGCACGGAGTAGAACAATCCAGTAGGCTGCGAGACAAGACCCTGAACGCACTAATACTAGCAGTGAACTATGAAAGAACAATGTATTGACAGCTATTTCATTTTAAAAACTCGATGGCATTTCACCGGTAAACAATGTGATCAATAGGGGCAACTATCCTGTTTCGGATTGTCATAACCACATGGCAAGCAACTTGAAATTTGCTTTATGAGGCGCACTATGGCATCTCAGTCAAGGTAAGCAGACAGCGAAATAGCAGCTTAGCTTGAGCCAACGCAGGCTAACCAATCAATTGACAGCATGTAGCTAATGTTAAATAGCCTCGCGAAAAGTTACATTCTGACTTGCAACTTGATAAGTGACATGAAGCTATGTTTGGTAAATCATTTCAGATTGGTTCGTCACAGTTTGTCAGAGCTTTAAAGGGAAAAGTGTGTCAACGACTGCTAGTTAGCCATAGCTTTGCTTTCAGCAAGCAAGTCGAAGAAGGTGGAATCAGCTGGAACTAGCTTGAGCTCACTCCCACAGCCACAGCTGCTGCTGTGTCGTGGTGTGATTTCGTGAGCTGGCCGTGGTAACAACAGTGTTAGCAAGTCGGGGCTCCAGCTGATCTTACAGATCTAAACTTTGACGATGTCTTCGCAATTTACTGAACCATGTTTATATTTGTTCTTCGGGTATATTCTGATAGATTTGATGCGCACTTTTTGTTTACAAAAGGCTATTTGATGGCCAGATGGCCTGCTTTTCTTGTATATCTTAATGTTGATAATTGTTTAAGAAACCACTCCTTATCATGGTCATTACATTTTTAAAGTTGGCTTTTTCAAATGATCTTGCAAGTATATTTGTTTTAACCGTGTGTTTTTATCCAAAAGTCAAAAAGTCCATGCAGTCTGTACTTAAGTATACTTCAACACCATGCGTTCATTTGAGAAAAAAGTTATTGTGTTAAAGAATGAAAATGAATGGAATCCACCGGGGTTGTAGGCCTATTACTCAAATATCCTAGCTGTAGCAAATCTGCAATCAAAGATACAGAAGCCATCAGGCCCTGAGCATTCTGCCACTAGTCCCTGCTCTTGTGAAGCCTGGATTTGAAAGGCCTTCGAACTAGCCTATTGCAGGGAGACGAGCTCTTATCAGTCTGTTTACAACCATTTTGTGTTACTATAACAGATGTGTGAATAGGAATGAAGTTTGACTGTAAGAAGGACTTCTTGACTGCAGCATTGACTTCCTGGATTCTCTTCTGTCCTCATTGGATGCAAAGTCTGCCAGTTATGCTCTTTATGGATTTGGTTAGCAACAGCCTCCTTTTAAAGGCTCCATGTTGACTTAAATCCTCTGCTTCTATGCATTAGGGAGAACGAAGAAAAGAGTGCAGAATGTGTTGAGAGAATGGGACTGCAGCCTTCTAGAGTCTAGCCCCTCCCCCACTCAACCCTATCTTTTGGTTGAGGTCAGTTCATCGCAACTTGCTTGCCACAGGCCAGCCTAGCCCTGCCTCTCCATAGAGAAGCCCAAAGCCTGCCCTCGACTGACCTTTGTGGTTTGCAGGAATTTGAATAAAGATGTGAGGTATGGACTGACAAGGTTTATTAAGGATTACCTAGTTGTTGCAATTTCCCCGATTTTTTTTTTCGGCCTGGGATCTGGCCCACTTTTCTTGGGACAGTAATTGGCCATTTTTCAAATATGCAGAACTTGCGTCCTTTTTGAACTGCTGAGGCTTTCTGCAGTTGACGAAAATACATCTTTGGCATAGATACCCCATAAGTACCCCCCACCCCCCAGTTATGTAATTATCTTCCTTCAGAAATATGTGTTTCTGTTGACACTTCTCCAGATTCCGTTCTTGGCAGGAATTAAACTCTATATAGGCTTGTTGGCCTACCTTAAGACAGGTCTTAAACTTCTGATTTGGCCACTGGGCCGTTTTATATTAACCTTCATTCACTCACTGAAGTGAATGAAGGTTCACTCATCCATCCACCCATCCTTTCTCCCTCTGTAGATTTGACCATGTGACAGAGCAGGGTCTGGCAGTCAACCTGTTTAGTTGGCCTGGCTTTTTACAAGAACAAGATCCAAGGAGTGTGATGAGGAAGGAATCTCCTACACTGGTCACAGTGAAAGTTTGGCTACAGTTGCAAATCATTTGCACTGACAAAGATCATCACATGGCAAGTAGGACCAACACGTGGGATGTCTAACAGCAGATTATTGGTCTGCACATTAGGATGAACACATTTTAAGATCTCATTCTCAATCTAGGACCTGGATAGTTTGGTATACGTCTTGTTAGGAGTGCCTGGAAAGCTTTGGTCAATTGATGACATGAAATGGGCCCATTGTTCAGCTCACGTAATTGTCTATTGGAATAGGGCTTGTTTCTGGGCCTGTCTACCCTTTGCTTGTGTGCTGTCATTGGAACTATATGACACACATGAGACCAATAACTAATAATGTTCAGTTGTGCAACATTGTATGGGGCTACTAGGCCACCACAGTGCATACTTGTTGTCACACCCGTCATGAAAGCATCAAAATGGGATCAGTCACCGATATTGCAAGCTATTGTCGACAGTGCTAGA
Organism: Hypomesus transpacificus; assembly: GCF_021917145.1. NCBI lineage: Eukaryota > Metazoa > Chordata > Actinopteri > Osmeriformes > Osmeridae > Hypomesus > Hypomesus transpacificus. The sequence continues at coordinate 1,880,668 of NW_025813796.1, forward strand.
ACAAAGTTTCTCGCTCTCTCCAAAACAGACAATAGTCAGTGCAAGCCTAAAATAGTCATGCAAGCCTGGGTTCCTTTATGGAAAACTGACTTAAACGTAGCCATAAGCGATTGCTTATTTACCCATTTTGCATTTACCTGGGGCGTATTCCGTGGGGAGTGTTTGGAACAGATGTGATTGTTGTGTTGGGGACAAACCCAAAGGAGTCCTGTCTGTCATGTCTATAATTGAGCTTGTCTGTCTAAGATCAACACAGGACACACTCTGTTCTCCCTAAAGATGGGCAGTGCTCCCTTTGGTGTAGCTATCGCTTTCTTGGCCTGCAGGGTAATGACAAATGACAAATGACTTAATTTAGCATCTAAGTGTACAGTCTTATTTTTTTATTTATTTTTTATCCGAAGCTGGTCTTGGACTTCTTATTTTCCCAGCATCCCCATGCAATCACGTTTTGTAATCGATCCAACTTACCTTATATCGGTTGGCTACTTCTTATGGGCCTGAACTCTGTATCTATTTTCTTGTTGAATTTGTGTTCTGGTGAATCTCCTGTACACTCATTCTCCCCCCCCCCCCCCCCCCCGCAGCTTGTACAATGAAGAGAGGAACCTCCTTCGGATCCGAGAGTGGGAAAGGAGAAACCAGGAATCGCTCCAGGAAAAGGAGTTCAGCCAGGAGAATGTTCCTCTCTTTGGGGAACCCTACAAAGTGAGTTTTTACCTAGTTTTTTCCTATGCTTCTGTTGTTGTTTTTGTAAACAGGATATGCGTGCTTAGCACACTGGCTCCTGATGATCATGATTTTTCTTTTTTTTTTGGGGGGGGGGGGGGGGTACTTTGTCAATTGCTCTCTGCCCCTCATGAGTGTGTGTCTGCCTAGTCCCAGCTGTCATTAGAAACAAACACCTGAGAAACTCCTGTGTTGTCCTGGCAACGGGTTGCAGTGGGAGTGGTGACCTGTCTACGCCTGTCTGTGTGTTTCGACCAAGCTACAAGTTCTTGTTGCATAACCACAGTGCAAGTGAAGGCTGAAAAGTACCCTGTAAACCTACAAACGGGCAACCCTCCACTCTCCCCCCTTGCCCAACGCTTGTCAGCATGGTCGCACTGATATTTGGAGAACACGCACTTAATTAGGCTTCCCTGGAAAACAGGAGAGAGGCTGGCCTTAAAATAACTTGTGGTGAGACTATTTATTTCTTTTGTCTGCCGCTGAGCTAAGCTGAGCCCAGTGGGTCATGTACAGCCAAGGGGCCGGGCTATGTTTACTAACACTTCCAGACTTCCATACAGGAAGTATTTTTTTATTAATTAATACATTTTTTGGCTTGCTATACTAGCCTGGGGAGTTCCTCCTTGTCTTCCTCACGTTCACCCTGCTTTTGCGTCATTCTGCCAGTTTCTCACTGACTCTCTCCACTGCATTCGGAATTTCCTCTCGTTCGCCCCCTCCAGTAGGATAGGGTAGTCCTCCTCTCAATCCCTATCCATTGATACTTGGCTTGAGTTGATTGATTTGTTTGCGCCGCTAAACGAGAGGTGGCATTTCCCCTTGATCTGCCGGATCGAATTACTCCTTGTTTCCAAGGCCGACTGCCGTAACGAATTTGGCTCCACCCAAAGCCACTTCAAAAGCCGCCCTTGTAGTCGCTGTTGTTTCAGCTTGGCTTGTCCCTACAGATCTTTTGTGCCTCCGTCAGCTGGGCCTGCGTGCAGTGTAGAGCTCTCCAGGTGAATGCTCCAGGTAACTGAGCTGTCAGGGCTATGCCAGGATTAGATGGGGATGGGGGGGAGGGGGGCTGGCGGGCGTTGCTACCGTTGGTGGCGTAACCACCTCGAAATCACAAAGCCACTGTGTGGCTGTATTGACCAGAGGGGCAACCACAGCAGGCCCTGTCGGAGACAGCCATTGTAAGGTGCCACTCTGGCAAAGGATTGGCTGGTTGGATGTGGGGGGTCTGATAGGCTTGTTGAAGTGGTCTGGAGACGACGCTCCAGCAGGAAGCATTTCTTTCTTTTTTTTGTGTTCTTTTTTTGTTGTTGTTGTTGACATAAGTAGTATTTTCGTCTGTCTGCCCCCAGTCTCCAAGGTTTCTCCTCAATCTTGTTTCGCAAGAAGGGTCTAATGCTCCTTGAGTTCTCAGAGTCTGGCTTCCTGAGGAGATGATCTAAATTAAGAACTCCCCCCCCCCCCCCCCCCCCCCCTTTCCGAAAAAAAGCCTTTTCGGAAGATTCCGTGGACATGCACAGTGATTAGCTCCAAAACCGAAGGGGGTTACTGTGAGAGAGAACATTGGGTTCTTCCTGTCCGTTCCTTCAAAGGTCACGTCGACTGGTTGTCACAAACAGCTGGTCGTCATTGATGTCTTTGGTGTACATGCACAGAGACACAAAGGGCACTGATAGACCTACACTTGATTAGTTGATCTTTTTGAGGTAGGTCTGATATCATCTTGGGAACATAGCCCTGCTTATTTTATTGTGTGTGGAATTGCCAATGATATCATTTGGTTTTGATAAATAAGCCGTTGGAATATCTTAAGAATCCTTAAAGGTTTGAGTTACTTTTGGGTTTGTCCATAGGTCGACTGTTTCGATGGCTTATGGCTTCCCAGTTTCGTGAGGCCACCTACTTCGTGATAAAAAATATTTGACACTGTTTTCAGTCTTTACAACAATACAGAATTTCAGTAACTTTTTCTTCTTATTTTTTTTAGACAAACAAAGGCGATGAGCTGTCCAGTCGCATCCAAAGAATGCTGGGTAGTTACGAGGACGTGAATAACCCCCACCCGTGTTTGGACAGCTTCACCAAGGACCCTTCCTCCTCCTCCTCCTCCTCTCATGTCATGTTCGGACGGTCCTCACACGTCCGACCTGCTCACACGGACAAAGCTAAGCCTCCATTCCAGGGCCAGAACACTTCCCAGTATGGGTCGGGCCTCAGCGGTAGCAGCAGCAGCAGTGGTAACCCCAGTAGCAGCCACTCTCCTCAGTCACTGAAGAAGCTTCCTGTCCCTGAACCCTACGGCCCCTCCCCCCGATATTCACAACCCTCCCTCGGCCACAGCCAGGGCAGCCCCCCAAACCCCCACCCGAGGAAGGGGGAAGCCTGGGTCGACCTCAGGGAGTGCACCAGCCTTCCTCCGGTGCTGTCCGCCTTCTCCCCCCCGGCCGAGCCCCTCTCCCCCCTACATTCCAGTGACCCCAGCGACTCGGAGCCCCAGGACACCGACGACAAGGACACCCCCGAGAGGCATCAGGGGTTCGCCGGGCACCCGGAGTCCCCCGGCAGTGCCATGAAGTTGTCCCCCCTGGACCCTCAGAGAGACACTGCTCCTCTTCCTCCTCCTCCCCAGGCCAACAAGGGCACCGTGCTTCCTTCACAGACCTTTCCTCCGCCGCTGGCCTCCAAGCCACCGAACTTGGTCATGCCTCCGAAGCCCACCGCTTACGTCAGGCCCATGGACGGGCAGGATCAGGTGGTGAACGAGTCGCCGGACCTGAAGACCTCTCCCGAAGGCTTTCACGGTCAGCCCTATGAACCTTTACCCGAGCTGAAGACCAGCAAGCCCAGCCTGTCCAAACTGAAGATCCCATCGCAGTCTATAGAGGTAATCGAGAGTTTCCGGGCCATAGGGGCCTAGTTGTGGTCTGAAACGATCTGTTGATGTTGGTTTCAATGTGTGCTCTTTTTCTGTCTTGTGCATTTGTCCAATGTCTTTGAAAGTGGGAAAAATACTTGAAATGTGTCAATTTCAGGCCTTGTGTTGCTACTAGTCTGTGCGAGAACTAGGAGTTTGCAACAGTCACACTGAACACACAAGTGAAGCAGATTGAGTTTGAACAGACTGGGATGGTGGACTTTAGATCTATCACTAAGAGTTGTTCAGCAAAAAGAAGCTTTATGTAACATCTCTATCATACCTTGAACTCCGCTTGAAGGTAACTGTTAGGCATATCTTGCTCACGGGTTAATATAAAACTTGTTGCGGTCCGTCATCTTGTTTTGGTAAGTAATAAGGTTGGCCAACTTTTTGTACTGTTACTGAATAGTAGCCTAGTTGGTGAACTTGATATTTGTGTACATGCAAAATGATGGAATGGCAATTGCCAGATTTGCATGCTCTAGTCTTCGTCTCCACTTTATCGTTCTTTTATCATAGCTAGGCAACAATTTGAATGTATTTGGGATGTATAGAATCGACCTATTGAGGTTCACCTATCTTAGCCTGGTGGTGTTTTCGAACCAAATCATTGCACAACCTTTCCTTGTGCTTCTTCTTAGTTTGGATTGGCCGGCACTGGGGAAATTAATTTCCCTCTAAGCACCTCAAGTAGTCCCCCTTCTATCCATGGCAGATCCGAATATATTGCCTGTTGGGATGCCTTCTTAAAACCTGAAAGTCATCTAAAGCTAATATGCCCCAGGGTAGTTTTCCTGCGGTGACAGCTTGATGATGCTAGATGGCTATTCTAGTCCACAGCTGGGGATAGTGTCTGAGGGAGTTTCTCATAGTTTGACTCCTCTACATGTCTGCTTGTCCAGATGTATGAAAAAAAGAAGGCATGCTGTGTTATGAAGGATTTGACTGATCCCCCCCCCCCCCCGTTCCTACACACACACACACCTGCAGCAGCAGCAGTCCCTCTCATGGGGGGAGGGGGGGAGGTGCTGGCACACGTTGCCCACCTCCCCCAACACACTCACGCATGCCCCCCCCCCCACACCACTCCCTGTAGCAGCAGTGCTGAATACGCAAGCGTTTTCAACACTGGGGCTAATCCAGCACAGGATAGCTGTGCAGTGACTCACCTCCCCCCCCCACCCCCACCCCTCCACCCCACAACCTGTTTTACGCATGCTTGCTTCCCAGGCTTATAAGGATGACGAATGTCTCTCTCTCGTTCTCTCTCGTTAGTTTTCAAGATGGAGCCGCGAGTAAAGATGTTAAAACCTGTGCTGCGATGTCAACATATCGGCTAGGCAAGGATTTTGTCATTTTGTTCGATGGCCCCCTCACCAGAGTCCTGTTTGTCAGTCAGCAGAGCGCTGAATGTTGTTGCATAATCCTTGAGGAATGTTGTGACGCGGGGAGGACGGTAGTATTGGCGTGGCCCGTAGCAGATCTGTGATATGCTGACTACATCTTTAAACAGTGTTGTCCCGGCGCTCGGTTTGGCTCCTGTGCACGTCTGTCCTTATCCACCTCTCGCCGCTCTAATCTCTCCTCGGGCTCTCCTGCGACAGTGCAAGGTTTAAATCCCCCGGTGACATGGTGGACTGGAGGAGGGTAATCTCTCAGGTGACTGGCCCCTACGCAAGGGACCCCCAGGAGCCGTGAGTGGACCTGTTGCCGAGGGTAGAGGTGACTGGTCCAGGGCCCCCCTCCCCCCCTCCCTCAACTGTTGGCTAAACATGCGTGAAATGTGACCCGAAACGTGACCGGCACATTGTTCCTTCTGATAGGAAGATTCATGATTGTATTGGCGGAGGGTCCCAGTTTAGGTGAGAAAGGCTTCGTACTCGTAGATGCTGTCATTCATCTGTCTGACTCAAGCTGTAGTTCCACAAAAAAGAAAAACACACAAAAAAAAGAATCTGATCTGGGCCTGAGGCCTTAGGTCAGGGAGGAGACTGTTGCAGCAAGAGCAGTATGACGTTTTACCTCCCAAGGAACTGGTGTGTGTTTGTGTGGTATTTGCACTTGACTGAAACCTGTAAACACACAGACACTCAAGAGGTGGAAAAGGAGACGTTGATTGTAGTAGCAATCCAATATGGCCGCCGTAGCCTGAGGCAGGTCAACTCAAGGTAAATACATCTTAACTTGGCGTACTTCTTCCCTCTCTCTCACATTTAGGATAACCACGTCAACTTTGCATGCTTTTCAGGGTAGGCCACGTGCTGTTGAAGGGGTTGTGCTGTGTTTATGTTTTGTGTGGAACCTGTTACGAACCAGGGTACGTTCCTGTTTTGAGACACAGTGTACAGCCCTCTAAAGCACATCTCCCACAGTGGCGGTGACCAACTTGTTCACTGTCTGGAATGTTGTTGGGCAATAGAGTGAGCCAGGCCGTAGTACGGCACTTAGGAAAGGGCGTGTTGTCGAAGCCTCGGCAGTGGCGATGAATCATCTACACACACAGAGACAGAGAGACAGAGCTGGGGCCGGGGGGGGGGAGAGGGAGAGAGTTAAGAGTAACAGTAGGTTAATCACTAGATTTAGAAAGCATGCTGTTGCCAGGAAAAGAGGTTCCGGTGAGTTTAGCTCTATCAGGGTCTCTTTGGTTTTCCTGGAACCAAAGTTCTCCTTTATTACAATAGACACGTTTCCACAGCAAGTTCCCGGAAATTGTACTCGCCAGAAGAACTTTTTAAGGAACTAATAAGGGCTGCATTTCCCAGATTCGTTAAGAAGCTCTTAACGCTAAGAGCTTCTTAGGAACGTTCTAAGAGCGCTCTAGAATGCTCCTAAGAAGCTCTTGCAGTGCGTGTTCACTGCAGCAATGCAAATCGCTAGCCATCGCTCGCCTTCCCACAGTTCACCACGCTCGGGGGCGTTCCAAACAGATTAATGTACAATGTAGTTCTCTAAAGTCACTGTTGTAGTTTTCATGGCCAAGTGTGCAGACTTGGGTTTACGTACTCGCAACATCGGTCAAAATACAACTTGTATACAAACTACAAAACTGTGTAATAGACATAGGCCTACACGTTGACGTGTAAAAAATAAATAAGTCTGCTACTAATCTGTCGATACGATAGGGAGTTCCAGCCGTGCTAACTAGCTAGTTACCACAGAACAAAGTTACGTAATGTGACTAAACTGAATTTGAAAGTACAAGCACCAACAACTTCGGCATCCTTGCGCCATGCATAATTTTTTTATTAACATCTCTGCACGAATACAGCTATGTATCGTACAGGACTGGGTAAGCAGCCACACAAACAATTAGATTTTCCTCCACCTTGAAACCTAGAAAGCTAGAAATGTTCACCATGGTTGCTACGTTATGAGAAACAAGAAAACACTCCGATTGGCCATCGCTAGCGAAAATTGCTCCTCATTTGCATAAAGTTGAGAATCTCAACTCGGTCGCGTTGCTACCCGCAATGCACCACGCAAGCGATTCGCCTGGATCCATAGAGAATGAATGGAAAACATGTTGTCGCTCGCATCGCGTCGCTGCAGTGTGAACGCACCGTTAGAGCTTTTTAACAAATCTGGGAAACGCGGCCAAGGTCCCTTCAACAAATTGTTAGCTGCTTTTACAATGCAGGAACTTTGCATAGAAGATTAGGCAAATTCATCTGCTGACGTAGGCACCGTATAATAGAGGTGTGAATTGACACTGATCTCTCTATTAGATTACGATTATCTTCTCTTTGATTAGATTACTCAATGCATCACGATGCGTCAAATACATTTTTCTATGAAAACCATATAAGATATTTGAATTGACAGAATGCATTAAGATACTGTATAGTTCAATATAATAGTTTACTTTACTTATTTCTATAGTAATTACTGACAAAACGCTGTGACGACATGCCACGCTTAAAGACCGACTAACATGCACAATTCATAACGATTTCATAAAGGCAAAAGGTTTAACATTGAAATCATAATAATCATAGTTTTGGCTCCAACAGTTATATTTTCATCCAAAAATACAAGTACGTTGTAGTAAGATATAAATAATCGTTATTATTTAACAAAGTCTGAGCACAACAGGCAGCATTATTAGCAGTAATGAAAACAGAGTTGCATCAATCCTTGGAGTTGCTGGCCCAGAGTTAGCGTTTTCCGCGGCAGGTGTTGTTGTTAGCAACTCAGGATGGAAAGGGCTAACGTGATTCCTAAAGTTGGTAGTGTTCCCAACGTATTTAATTTGGGTGTGACAGGCTTTGCATATCGCATGCAATGTATCCAGTTGGTGCTTCCCAGCCTGTTGGTAAAATCCGAAATGAAGTTCCATATCTCACCTTATCTCACAACCACGCTCAGCCATTTTGATGTGGCACGTATGCGAATCGCGAAAAATTACATCAGGTAAATGAGACCCAGATGAGACAACTCTTATCATAGGTCTAGATGAAACGGGTTAAGCTACTGAGAATGTTATTTTTAATTTGAATGTTTATGCCGCGGCCGGAAAATGAACGAGCGACATCATCGCGTTATAATAGATTATGGTAGGCCACTGCATCGATGCAGCATCGTCCATGTCCGCATCGCGATGCATCGATTATTCGATTAATTTCAATACCTCTACCGTATAAGCCTCTATAGGCTACACAAATAAATATGAAATAAAATATAAATAAATATACTTTGTGGTGTGATTTCAGCTTGCTTAATGTGCTAGAAATTTTAGAGTACTGTTCGTCATTGCGGGTCGCTGATTGCAATTACCGCTGGATTTCGTGCTCTACAACTACCGCTGGATTTCGTGCACAGCATTTTATGTTTAATAAGGCCTGGACTTTGTCATTGGCCCATCTATTGTTCTAACATATTGTACTTGTTTACTGCCACAGAATTAAAAAAAATGGGGTTTTAGAAACTCGTATGCAATACCAATTTGTCAGTTTTAATATCGGAAATGTTCAGCGCTGCAAGTCCCACCCAAAAATTCCTGCATTTTGAAAAGTACTACCCCCAGAACAGGGACTTGGTTCCAGTGGTCGAAATGCAGTGAGTTCCAGGGAAAGTTCCTGCAGTGGAAACACAGTTAATGAACACGGACATTGAGTCCCTTTTATTTACTAGGCTATATTGTTTATAGTATCCGTGTCCTTGTCTGTTATAAATACAGTGACCTGCTTACTCGGTACCATAACCAAAGTCTGATGATTCACTTGTTTTGTTTTGGTCCAGTCCCCTCAGTCCTCCCCCACACCCCCAAGCTGTCCTCTCAGAACAGTAGCCAGAGCTACTTGTCAGCCCTCTTGTCTCCTGTGTGATTTATAAATAATTATTCTTGGGGACCCTCTCTTCAACTAATAGCCTTGTCAGTTAAGTATTAAGTGGCTCTCCTCTGTTTGCACTTAAAGCACAAGGCATTGTTCCCCCAGCAGACAAACACCTTATTCTGCACTCGCTTTCTCTCTCAACACCCAATCTCTTTCTCCTCAATCACTCTCTTTCATTCTCTCTCATTCTCTTTCATTCTCTGTCATTCTCTCTCTGTCTCTCTCTCTCTCTTTCTTTCTCTCACGTACTGTACACAGACGCCTGCACACAGACGCATGCCAAGCACACTTTAACACCAACCACACAGTCAACAAATCTCTGCCCCCCCACGACGTTGCCATGTAAACATGTCTACCCTTAGAAAGGGTCAATTACTATACGCAGCTCATATTAAGGAAGGTAGTGTATTTTGCACTGAAGCCTCCTCACCCAAGAACCCTTACCCAGACAGTCGGTAAACACCGGGTATGGCGTTTCCCAGGCACCGTTTATCTTCATCTATTGGCTGAGCGCGTGTAGCAAAATGACTGGTTGTCTTGTGTCTGTGGTTCGTCGCCCTCCCTTCACTTTTTGAGTTAGACTCGCTTCGTAAGCATTCTCGGGGCTGTTGTGCCGAGGGCGAGTCACGCGTCAGACGCAAACCCAAAGTAAACACTTTGAAGCCCCTTCAATTAAATTAGCGCCACCGTTATGCGACCCCTGTGTTTGTTGTGTGGTCACAGCTGGGGAAAAGGGGGTGAATTTGTGATAGGGAGAGTTAATCAGGTTGTCTGGTGTGTGGAGCAATGTTTGTTCAAGATTTGACACCCTGGTGCAAAGAGGGCCGTTTTTCTCTTCCTCCAGAAGACGGGTCCGTGTTCTGTGTCCTCAGAGGCAGAGATGAGGAATCGGTCGTTGGGATTAGAATCTCCAACTTATCTCGCTAACTTTGCATACTCGTCACCGTTCACTTACTCACTTTACGCTCTCGGCTCCTCCACCCACTCACTCGTTCACGCCTTCTGATCTCATTCACTCGCGCACTTTTCCTACCGAACTTACCCCCTCACACGCGTTGCACACTCAACTTTTTAAGAGGCCACTCTGAGCCCAGGACAGAGCAAATGCATCTGTGCGTGTGTTTGTGTGCGTGTGTGTGTTCAGTCTCGTTCGCCGTTAGTCAGTTACAGTAGGGTCACATGGTTCCTGTGGTTTGAGCAACATTCCAACCCCTGTTCCCTTGTAGACTGCGTTGTAATCAGTCTAAACCAGCCTTAGGCCACCACCTCCCGGTTTGGTGCCACGCTGTCTAACCCTGTTTCTTCCTCTCCTCCCTTCCAGACCCTGTCAAATGAAGTACAGTGTGTGGAGGATATTCTGAAGGTGAGTAGCCGTCGCCTATCTAGTACCAAGCCTCCCCCCCTCCTTCCCCCCCCCCCCCCTCCAACTGAGGACTCGGTTTGCGCCACAACTCGACGGTTAAGCGCCAAGCGGTCCACCCCCGGGGCCATTCTCGGCACCACCGATCTGAAGAGGGATCAACAGCGATTTTTCACATTCCTACATTCAAATCTCGCTCGTGTTTACTGCGCTCGCGTGCGTTCAGGAAGGAGGGGGGGGGGGGGGCGCGGGGCGGGGTGTTGTGGAACGCAGCGTGCGCTGTAAATCACGTTAGTTGTCGTTGCCCCCCCCCCCACCAGCCCCTTAGTCACTCTCCAGAGAGGGTACTCAGAACTACATTTCCTGCACAAGGCCACCGACTGGGCACTGTTTTGTAGGATTCAAGCCTCTAACATGTTTCTCATGTCTCTGTTTGTGTCTCTCTTCTCTTCTCCCTCTCACTCTTGTATATTCTCTCTCTGCCACACACTACTTTTGCTCTTGCCTTCCTTCGTTCTTTTGCCCCTCACTCTCTCTGTCTCTCTCTCTCTCTCGCGCAGGAAATGACCCATTCATGGCCTCCCCTGCTGACAGCCATCCACACACCCAGCACAGCTGAATCCTCCAAGTTCTCCTTCCCTGCCAAGGTGAGAGTCCTCCCACCTACCCAGCATGCACCACCCCACACCAACACACTCCAATGTCTAGTTCTATCACCTCCTCATGTCATGTCCATGAGTTTAGAGCATACTAGTAACATGGTCCACCAGCATAAGTATTAGGAGGCATGGCCAAACGAGGGGTGTAGAAGTCACTGGATTGGTCGGTTGGTTGATGGTAGTGGATTCCATATGAAGTGTGTTTTTAAAAGCTGGGTCTGTCTGCTTTGTCTACTCAGGAAGCACAGCATGTTCCACCAGCATATCCTGGACAAAGTAAGTGTGTGTGGGGGGAGGGGGGGTGGGGGACCAGAAGTAGTTTGTATACTGAAGTTCAAAGTTTTAGCCCCTTCACCTCCGAGGAGAATCTTTATTAGCTCCTCGTAGTGGATGCTGTTGCTCCTCCTGCTGCACTGTTTCTGTGGCTGTAAATACCAGCAGGGTGCCTCTCTCTGTCTCTCTCTCTCTCTCTCGGTGTGTCTCTCTCTCTCTCTGTCCCTCTCTCTTAACTAGCCACAAAAACAAGTCTGCTCTGTCACTTCACATTAGCTTCAGGAGAGAGAGAGAGAGAGAGTAAACCACCCCCTCCACTAGTCTAAACATCAAAGCAGGCCGCTTAAAAACGGTCACTTCCTTCCCCACCGAAGAGCTCTCCCCTTTCTCTTTCCTTAACAGGCTCACACACCTGCTCTCTGCACCCCCTCCCCCACACACACACACACACACACATCCCCCCCCCCACCCCCCTCCCAACACACTCCATATCTCGTACTCTTCGCCCTCATCTTTTCATCTCTGCTGGGCTCCGCCCCAAAACACTTGAGCCCTTCCACACACCCCCCCCCCCCCCTCCCCTTCCCCTCCCGCTGTTAAGAAGACATTGATCACAGTCTTGTTGTCCAACTCCTCTATAAACCAGCCCGGCCAAGAAATAATAAACCGCTTTGCCTTGCTCCCCCGTTCCAGCCAATCAGCTGCGGCCTCTGGGCCCTCTCCTAAGCTGTTATCACCCCCCCCCCCCCCCCCTCCTCCTCCTGCTCCCAGGGCTGGCCCCACGTTTCCTCTCGCAGATAGGCCCTCAGCTGTACTGCCAGGTGTCCTATCCTCTCTGCACTGTTTCACTGATGTGTTGTTGATACTTGCTCGTTCTCTCTTTCTGTCTCTCTCTCTCGCTCACTCGCTTCTCCACCCCCGTCTCTCTCTCTCTTTTTACCCAGAACCCTATGGCTCGCCTCCAACGGCGTCTCAACAAAGTTCATCATGGTGAGTCTTTTGTGTTTGTGAGCTCTCAGCAGAGGTTGTGTATCAAGACTCAGAAAGCCAGTAAATGAACCTGTGTGTCGGCCTACAGTAGTACCGGTTAGTGTGACTGTGTGTGTTGCAGCGCTTAGGCTGGTACGACCCTGGCTATTTAAAGGCCCGGTCAACCGGAGGTGTGTGATGTAATATTCCGCGGGGAGTTGACCTCCGAGCTCTTGTCAAAGACCCCCCCCACCCCCCCCCCCCCCGTGGCCGTCGGTTCAGTTTAGGATCTGGAACAGAGATGGGCTGTGTCTGAGCTCACCGTAGCTCTGCGGGAGCCTCGCAGCGCGCGCACACGCGCATCCGCCGGAGTTTCAGCGTCCTAATCTGAAATAACACTCTGCTGCTTCAAATAGAACACTACTACAGAGGGGGGGGGGGGGGGGGGGCGGGGGGGGGGGGGGGGGGGCGGGGAGACCGCCCTGTTCTGCTGGTGGTACTGTTGACCAGCTCAGTCTAGACCAGAGACTGTCGGAGCTAGCTTGAGTTCAGGTTGCAGGCTTTTTACACACACGGGGACTTGAACATTGGAACTCTTTGGTCTCTGGTCCTCGCTGTTTCCCTAGCAGCCCATCTTAGCCTACAATAAATGATCTGACCTATAAATCCTACATGCGGCTGAACGGTTATGAAGGATTTCTATCATTTAAATCAAATGGGGAAAATGCTGAATAATTCATCAAGGCTATGTTTGTGTCGGTGTGGAGGTGGGGGCGGGTGTTGAACTGGTTGGATCAACAACTTTTTTTCGGTCGTCGTTGCTCATGAAGCCCAGTGCATGCATGAGTAGAGCCTTAAGTAGTGAGCTGAAGTCCTGGTCCTTGCATGGGTCGCGTCATATGTCATGTCGGGGGGGGGGGGGTGCCACAATCCACAATTCACCGTTACACTAGGCAGTGCCGTGTACAGCTGTCCCATCTGATCGGCCCCTTAGTAACTCCTGTTTGTTCCACTACATTCACATATAGGTTGAACATGCACGAGGTGTCTGTGTAGTAGGAGCATCATGAACGATACACATCCTAATAATAATAATAATCTCCCTCCCTCCTGCTATCTCTCCCTCTCTACATCTCTCCCTCCCCTCCACCATCCATCTCCTTCACTCCCCCCCCCCCCCTTTCCCCCCCACAGTACGGGAGCAGCAGCACATTCCAGCGGGGTGGAGTCGGCCAGCTCCAGTGACTCTGAGAGCAGCTCGGGGTCCGAGTCGGACAGCGAGAGCAGCGAAGGCGAGGAGGCCCCGCCGCCCCTGGGCGGCAGCTCGCCTGCTGTCAAGGTAACGGGAGGGAGAGGGAGGGGGGGGGTAACCCACACACACACAGCGCCCCGCACGCCCGCGCTCACCGCCGGAGCGACACGCGCGAGTCGCAGTTCCCACGCACAGTTTGAACTGATTCTTGTTTCCCCTGTGTGTGTGTGTGTCCAGGCTGAGGGCCCCATGGTGACCAACTGGCAGCTCAACAACTGGATCCGGGTGAGCCAGCAGAACCCCAGCACAGAGAGCCAGGGGGAAGCCCCCCTCCACAGCCCCGCCCCCAAACAGCCCCCGGGCCACGGGGCGGAGGAGGAAGGGGTCGCGGCGGCCGACCGCGGCCTCGAGTTCAGCGACAATCAGGCCAAGCCCCAGGCCAAGCGCGAGGGCACCCACAACAACCAACATGGCCGCCATAAGCCCCCCGCCGCCGTCGCCTCCTCTTCTTCTTCCTCCCACAACCCCAGCAGCCAGAGGAAGACCGTGGCCAACAAGCACCCCTCCAAACCTGCCATGTCCTCCCGCCCCGACGACCCGCGGCCTCAGGCGGGCCTGCGGGTGGAGAGCGTGGAGGTGGCTCCCCGGGATAGAGACCCCTCGTTCACAGACAGGCCCAAGGTGAAGACGAAAATGGGGCACGGCAAGAGCGGCGCGGGGAAGATGGACGCCAAGAAGTCGGCCAAGCGCTCCTCCTCGGACAAGCGGAAGGCAGAGGCCGCCTCTCAGGGGCCCAAGGTGATGCTGGCGCCCGACTGTAAGAGGGAGGCCGACAGGGGGCCTTCCCCCAGCCCCCGTCCCGGGCCCAGCCCCGCCCCTGTGGAGCAGCCCTCCCCGGCCTCTGCCCCGGCCTCAGCCCCCAACCTGGCCCAGACAGCCAAAACCAGCAGCAAAGTACGAACCGAGACCGTTCCCCAGAATGGGCAGAAGAAGCCGTCGGGGCCCCCCCCTCCCTCCTCGCCAGCCCCCCAGCCTTCGTCCAAGCGGGGGTCCTCCGCCAAGGCCTCTGGGCGCCCTCAGTTCCCCTCCAAAGCCCTGCTGGTGAAGATCGAGTTGAGCCTCATCACCAGGGTCCCCCAGACGTCCAAGCCTTCCCAAGAGGGCCAGGACAAACCCAGGCAGAAGAGACCCCCGCCAGAGAGGAGGGAAGTCAACAAGGCCGCACCCATAACCACCAAAGTCAGCAGAAAGAGGCCGGTAAGTCGACCACCCCTACCTGTTGTGTTTAGTGACGCATTGGGCAAGAAGAGTCCTTTCCCAGAGTAGTCCTGTCCCTTCATCTGACGGTAGGTTGTCGTCCTTCAGGCTGGCGGTGAGATCAAAACCCAACCGAAGAAGAAGCCCAAACTGGAGAAGGAGGTGAAGATTCCCCCCTCGTCGTCGTCGTCATCAGCAGCCGCCGCCACCGCAGCAGGTCAAACTTCCGTCAAATCAGTGTAAGTAGCCCGATGACACGCTGTCGAATCACCGACCCCAGTGTCCCTGGTGTCGGGGTGCGACGAGGTGTGTTTCGGCTTCATGCCGCGCCCATAGGCGGCTGACTTGAAGCGGCGCATGCTGGTTAGAATTGTTGTCTCATCCAGAGCCAACTGCACAAGCTCTGATGACAGAGCTATTTCGTGATTTGGCCAGACTCGCACACAACGCATGTTTGTTCTGACACTCACATTCATTAAGGGAGTGACTACGTTTTAGTTCTGGTTGTATTATCAATCTTCAGAGTGAAGAGAGTTTAACATAGCCCAAGACAAAAAATGACCAATATAAATGCGCTGGTTCGTGCAAATTCTTGTGCGGTAAAAATAAATGTATCGCGACCACTTTGTCGGCGGTAAAGTGAGCAAAGACGGCTTGCATTTGGACACTATCTGTCAAATAAAAGGCAATTTTTCCAGTCGTATATTAAATCATTAGAAGCTTTCTTCCAAATATTGTCGTTTCATTCTCACGAGCTCAATATTGTGTATCATCTGGTGAGCTGATCGTATCGTCACACCCCTACTCTGTGTGTAGAGACTACTCCCTCGGGGACTAAACCGCCTCCCATCCCTAATCGGATAAAACTTTGGTGATTTCCAAAGTCAAGGTATCTTCATGCTCTCTGCCCTTATGCCCTGGAGAACAGATCGTTTCTCACATAAAGGAAAGCCCCCCCCACACACACACAGTATTCAGAGTTGAGGTCATGTGAGCGAGAGGGGGGGATAAAAAGAGACGCTCCCAGCCCCAACCCTCTAAGCCTTTTAACCAGTTCCACAGCATCGACCGTGTTCCTGATCTATTGTCGTCCGCCCGCCCCCCACCGCCGCGCCCCTCCCCCCCCCCCCCTCTCCTCCCAAAGGTAACATGTCCTTCGGTCTGCCCCCCTCCCTCAGGGCCCACGGCGCTCCCGGAGCGGCGAGGGAGAAGAAGAAGGCGAAGAAGGCCTCCCCGCAGCAGCCCCCCACCCCCCAGGACCCGGGCAAGGCGCCGGGCCAGAAGCGGCCGGCCGAGGACGGGCCCAGCACAGCGGCCCACGCTAAGAACCCCCCCGCCAAGCACAAGAAGAGCTCCGGGAAGCGCACGGAGCACTCCAAGACTGGCAAGGTATACGCTGCCCCTCCACCAGCCGCTTCCTCGACTGCGTGTGTGTGTGTTCAGCGATTTCTTTTGTTTTGGACAGACCCTGTATGTTTTTTTTTTATTTTTTAAGATGTGCTCTTTTTTAAAGATTTGGTCGAAACGCTTGAGTAGCACGCTACCCAAATGCCATCGGTTACTTTTGAAATACTTGAAACATTGTTCGATTTTGTCCCGTCGAGAATGTCGTGCTCTGCCGGTACGCTGCTCGTTTGTGAACTTGATGGCAGCGGCGGTGAGGGCACCTAGATTTACTGGGATCACAGGGGGGCAAGGGGGGGGGGGGAAGGACTACCCTTGTTCCATAGGGAACCACACAGGTCTAAGCTGCTAACCCAATGTGTCGTCTCTCGCAGAAGGCCCCCAAGACCAGCTTTGTCGTGCCGGCAGCGACCACCTCGCTGAACGGCAGGCCTCTGCTCAAGTTTGAGGAGAGGTGAGAATCCCCCTCCCACAGTATCTGTAGTAGTGGAACCAGGCGTATACTTTCATCTTTGGATACTTCTCTGCTAACTTGGTTACTGCCCCCCCCCCCCCCCCCTCCCTCAGGCAGTACCCAGTAGAGCACCATATGAAGGAAGCCAAAAAGCTGAAGCACAAAGCGGATGATACGGTCAGTGTTTGTTTCGGGCCACATCTCCGGAACTTTGTCTTCTCTGTGGTGTTTGTCAGTGTCACTGGACCTAACTTATATGTGTGTGTGTGCGGGCACGAATGAATGTCCCTCCAGTCTGACAAGGTCGGTAAAGCCTTCAACTACCTGGACGCGGCCATGTCCTTCGTGGAGAGCGGCATCGCCATGGAAACGGACCCCCAGACGCCAAAGTCGGCATACACCATGTTCGCCGAGACACTGGATCTGATCAGGTGACAGAAAGAAAGCCTCCCTCCCCCCCCAAAAAAAAAACCTCCCCTCTTGCCACCTTTGGTTACTTCTGCTTGTTACTAGGAGGGGGCGAGCCGGCATTGAAGCATGAGGTTTTGAAACATGTCATCCGCCTCACTCTTAGATTCATCATGAAATTGAAGAACTCCATGGACCCCTCCTCCCCTTCCACAGAGAGGGACTTCACGGTCTTATGGTGAGCACGTCCCACATCTGCCTCGACATCTAAGGACGTTTTCTATTTATATGTAGCCAAATAGTTGTGACTCTTTTTAAACGACATCTTTTTACATCGTATCGCAGCAGCCCGAAAGGGATTTCTCGAATTGCTGTCTTTGTTTGCGTTCCATTCTAATCCGCTAATCCTCTTGTTCCCCTCAGTATGAAAGGCCAGTCCCTCTTGCAAATGGCTATGTTTCGCTACAAACGAGAACTCGCTCTCAAGTATTCTAGGACCCTCACCGATCATTTCAAGGTAGCTTTTCAGCATCGCCGCACCGTTCTCGAGCTGTAGTTGTCATTCTTTGGGGGGGGGGGGAGGTGTTTATGAATTTGACCCACGTGTACTTTTCTGTCTCCAGAGCTCATCAAAGACAGCTCAGGCCCCCTCCCCCTGCATCTCAAAGTAAGTTCCTCCCTCCCTCCTCCGCAAGCTGCGCTTCACGGTGTGGGGGGAAAAAAACGCGCTTCTTCGATGCGTCGTTTGGAAAAACCCAGCCCCGAGTCTAGGACACCAGCTCCCAGTCAGATCCGATCTAACCCATTCCTTCCTCCTCCCGCTCCCCCCCCCCCCCCACAGAGGCACGGGTGCCCCGTCCCCCATGTCCCCCATGCCCTCCCCGGCCAGCAGCTCCGGCCCGGGGTCCAACCACAGCGGCGGGGCGGCTGCCAGCAACACGGTGGCCATCCCCCAGGTGATCCAGCAGGTGGCGTGCTCCTACGTCAACATCACGGCCCTCTTCCTCAACGCCCACGACATGTGGGAGCAGGCGCAGGAGCTGGCGCCAAGGGGCGGTGGTAAGAAACGTAGCCGTATCACGCCTCTTTTTTTTTAGGGGCGTTTTTGTTTGTTGTATGATGTTGTTGGTTCATTTTGCCTTGGCTCACGTCGTCGTGTTTGGGTCTCTCTCAGGTGTGCTGTCGGAGCTGGACTCAGCCCTGGGCCCCCTGAGCCTGAACTCCAGCATGGTGTCGCTGGTGCGCTACACCCGCCAGGGCCTGCACTGGCTCCGGCTGGACACGCGGGGGACGCAGTGACCGTGCCTCCCACAGGCATCCCCTCCGTGGACGCTCCACCCCCTCCACCTCCCCTCGGAACACTTCCCGCCAAACCTCACACACTCGCACTGCCTGAGCCTCGCCCTGGACGAGCCCCCCCCCCCCTCCCCGTCCCCGTCGGTCCAGCTCGATTTCCAAGCGGCGCTCCACTCTACACGGGGGGACGCCGGGGGTCGTACCCGCCCGATTCTCAGCTTCTGCCCCATCCTCCCGCTATCCGCGTAAGGTCGAAAGGTTCACGGCGGCTTGGACCCGTCACAGTAGGTTCCAGTTATAGCGGACATGCCGAGTTCCGTAGTTCTGTCGATTTCCCCCCCCCCCCCCCCCCCCCCATGGAAGGTTCACCCAACAAATCCTATCCTGCCGCCTGAACACCCTGTCCTCTTTCCTTCCCTGGATTCCGTGCCTGGTCCTGGGCATCAGTCTGGAGGCATCCCTTTTTGGGGGACGGTTCTAGAATCGGGGGGGGGGGGGCAGGGGGGGGGCAGGGGGGGGGGGGGGGCCTGGGCTGGAAGGTCTAGTGCTCCCGAAAAGTTCAGGGAGAAAGTCAGGTGTAAGGCCCGTTAGTGTCTGTCAAGTAGAACAAGGGAATCATGTCGGCTGGGTTCCATTTTTATCTGCAATGTTCTTGCATGTTCCACCTGACTGAAGAGGGCCTGGGTTCTGGTGTGGTGACAGCAGCTTCCCACTCTTCTTCTATGGTGCTGTGTGAAACCATGATGGGACACAGGATGCTTATTTATTAGCCTTATTATCATGATCTCTTGTTATCATTTATTATCAGTAGTAGTAATATATTGTCGTTGATGTGAAATGAACTTTGTTTGATTTGAGGGGTGGTCACGGGCAATGTTTACTTCATCCAACTGGAAATGCCTGGAGAACAAAAGTGTATACCCACGCCATCTCAGAATAGTCTGCACTCACTCTATATGGCTTTTCTATCTGCATCTATCTGCAAGGGTTCAAAGAATCTTTCGCCAAATGCACCGGCCCGACTGTTCTGGAGCTCCGCTTGGACACAAGATAGGATGTTTTTTTTTTCCCCTGTAATCACTAATGTTTCTCTACCCGTTCTCTTCAAAAGAGATTGAGTATACCTTCAAGTACAGGGTCCACTGTGTACATTTAGACACCCGATTTTTACAGCATTCGAATTGATTAACTTTTTTTTATCAATAATCATGGTTTATCTAAACAATAAGACAAGAACCCAAGTGGTCTCGCGACCGGATGTCGACCAGTGAATCAGTGACACGTTTATCTACTCAGAGTCAACTCTTAAACTCGCATGATGAGAAACCTGAACATGCAAAGTCAAGCTCACTGAAAGGGAGAGACGACTGTTTTATGTAGACGGCGAAGAGCTAATCCCGCCTACGACGGCGCGCACACAAACCTTCGGCCCCCAGTCAGAAGACGACGTCCCTTTTTTAATATATACAATATCATGATCCCACCCGTAGCTACGTGAGAGTGTTAGCACGTTGGTTTTAGGTTGAGACTTGGTTTCAGGAGACTTGTCCCGACCCCCCAGGCTGTAGCTGGGCGCCTCCCCAGTTTTAGAGACTGAATGACATCACGCAACAGAGACACCCGTGCCTTAGATATCGGAGACTTGAGCTTGTCATTATTATTATTGAATGTTATAGCCATCACTAGGAATCAGCTAGAAAGTCGAGTTGCAGAGACGTGATGTGAATGTGATGGTCAGCGAGGGGAAGGGAAAGTCCAAACAAATCTGAAGTATTGCTGCTTTTTTCTTTTTTCTTCTTCTAAGAAAACGACTACCCTCCGTCGAAGCGGAGGTGAATTCCGTAATGGCGGACGGAAATCTCACCTCTGACCTTTTTTAAACCCAGTGCCCATAATTATTGAGTGCCTGTTGACATATTAGTCCACTCTTAAGTCTTACTCTTTCAGTGTGCAACGAATCACATCCCCATTTGTGGATTTAAAGAATTTAGATTTCAATTCAATTATGGGTTAGCTAACTAGAAACTGACGGGGCCACTTCTGGGAGGTAAAGAGGGGAGAAGTACCTGATCAGACTAATGCATTTCTTTGATTATTTCATGAGGATGGTCTTATCATGGACTAATAGGATCATAAGAGATTAACTCCATTTCCTCTTGGAAAATCTGACGGTCCACATTAGCCATATATGTCTGTTCATTTGATCTCTGTAAGATGGGCTTTATAATGGTATTACAAATGTATATTTACATCAGTGGTTATTTATTGTTTAAGACATGCTAACAAAAAAGTGTTTATTTTGTATTTATTTTTCTCTGAATCAAACCAATATTCTGAGTTCTTTCCCATACCTTTCCACCAACTAAAAATGCTTAGGTTAAGGTTAATGGCCAATACATTTAATTTGCACTTTGGGATATTTTCAGTTTTATTCCGTGTTCGCTGGGAACAGAATACAACGTACAGTTCTTAAGAAGGGCTAACACGAGTTGGTCTACATGACTCAGGATCTCCTGAGCAATAAACACAAGGTATTTCAAATAGTGAAATGTGTTCGGAAAGATCGACAAGCGCTGTAGACCACAATGCGTAGCTTGTAATTGAGTAAATCTGTGCCATTAGTTATCTGAATTGTTTTATTGTTACTATTCTGTGTGAACGGGGCTCACTGGAAAACAAGCTATATTGGAGTTCAATGATACAAGGGCTGCACAGGAAATAATCACAACAGAACAATGCGTTTGTGTATTTATTTGATCTAAAAAATTGAGTACATTGGTACCTTTAGATTTTAGGTTTTGTTGTTTATTCTTTGTTCCTGTTAAGTAGGCTGCTTTACTAGCAAGCATACTTTGGAGTTTCCTGTTTTCAATGGCAATTCTGCACATGGATGAAATTGGCATGTTGGGAGTTTGACATTTCTCAGTAGTGTTACATGCTGTTGTCTTTCTCATGCTATGTCATGCTTCCTTTCAACATTTTATTATGTGCTCTACATTTGGTATTCCATGTGCAACATGATCATTGTTGTCCATTGAAAAAAAGATCACACTAAAAGGACCTTCATATCTGGTCATTTACTGGGAAAATGTGCAGCAATGTTTTGTAATTCAACTTTTTGCCTTGTGAAAATATGTAAATAGTTTGATCTGCAATGTACAGAGATGTATAAAGACTGATTGGCAGTGAATTTAGGTTATCTTTTATTCTGAGAACTTCCTTGTTTTCCAAAGAAGCTGTCCTACAGACCTTTTGTAGCTTGGCTGCTTTAGCAGAAGATGAATTGTTGAAAATGTTCGCTGGTTCAAAGGTACGTTTCGGCCATCCAGACCAGAATTCTGCTGTGTCATGTTTTGAGGCAATAAAGTTTGGGGAATACAATACATGAAGTTTGTGTTTATTCATTTAGTATCCCAATTTTGTGGATTGATAAACATCAGTCGCTATTCAATTTCTTTCAGTTTAATGTTTTATTACCAATGCATTACAATATATACAATAATACAATATACTTTATTCTTAGAAAATAAACGAAACATTTATGAAACCCCTTCAACTTTGGTATGTACTGTATCCACTGATTTTTTAGATTTTAACCAGGTTGTGATTACACAGGGTTCAGGGTAATTGTTTTAAAAGCTGGAATTAAGTCAAAATACAGAAAATGTTTCAGTAGGCATGTCTGTTACTTCAGGTTTCAGACTCTCCTCCAAAGTTGGGATTGTGGAAAGCAGGCTGCAACACAGGAGCATGGAAACCCAAGTTTAGGAACGACACGGAAACAGATCATCACCTGTACTTTCGAAGCGTGTTCGTTTTATGGCAGCTGAAAGGGCTCTTACGTACCACATCGACATCCTTGGTGGTTCTGGTTGGTAAACTGATGGTGCTTAGCTTCACTCCTCTCACAGAGAACACGTAGTAGAGAAGCCCCAGGATGAGGGCAAAAACCGCCAGGGCTCCGATGATGGCACCAGCTATCACCCCCCCTTCTAGTCAGGTAGAAGACACACATTACATTTAGTCATTTAGCAGAAGCTCTTATCCAGAGCGACTTACAGTAAGTAGGCTACATGGACGTTCCCCCCCGAGGCAAGTAGGGTGTAGTGCCTTGCCCAAGGACACAACGTCATTTAAACACAGCCGGGAATCGAACCAGTGACCTTCTGATTACTAGCCCGATTCCCTAACCGCTCAGCCATCTGACTCCCCAGGGACCTCACACAGGTGAGGTTATGTTGTAACACGATAGGGGATGATATACCTTTAGGATACAGTGACGGGTAATCTCCCCTGAAAACAACCGTACAATGGCAATCAACTGAGGCTAGCCTTGAGTGAGAGGTCAACCTCCAGGTGTATCGGTCGAGCTACAGTGAGAAATACAACTTACGGCCGATTGCAGGAGCATCAGTCGGAATGACGATATTGCCGCTGTCGTCTGTCGTGTAGTCTGTGGGAAAGAAAATGTAAGAAGCGATTCAGTTCATTTTTTCCCACAGCTTTGCAAAAAACAACGCCTAAATTGCAAACACAAAGCGTGGAAGCGGGCACTAGCATTCCGACTTGACTGATCTTAGCGCACCGCTTCTCAAATGTCACCCTAGGGACACGTTTGGAGAGCTGGGAGAGATAGTACGTGGTTATCAAGCTTTTTATTTTATTTAGTAGCGCAAGTGCAAATAGTCTCACATTGGCGATGGCGGCACACAAAGCCTCTCTTCTGCACGCAGTTGTTGTCGTTCCAGTGGCCGTCGGGATACAACTCGCCACAGTTTTCCGCTCCCACCTCTCCAGGGTGGAAGGCATCGTTCGGTTCACCTGGAGCCCAGTTCAGGAAGGCCAGAGACGTCCTGTCTGTCCAGCTCCAGCCGACTGGCAACAGAAACAAATATTAGAACACGGACTGTGGATGATGGTGATCCAGTATCAACATGAGCAGCCCACATTCCACTTGCGCTGAAAGAGTATGTTGGTATTGGCCGTGAACTCGAAATGGAATGCTCGCATTGGAAAACGAAACCCGATGATTCATTTGAGGTGAATGGGACCAGAGGATGGGGACTGCCTGCTCTAAGATTAGGCTTCTTCTAGCTAGGAAGCTAGGTAGAGCAGTTAACCATGTCGTGCCGAAATCGGTGACCTTTCGAAAACTGCGACCAGGGGGTCACTGTTCTGAAGGCTTGCCATAGGAAATGTTGGTGCCCTAACCTAACCCTAACAACTGAACAGATTGGCAAGCCATCTGAACAGCGACCCCTGGCCACTGGCCCTGACCACCGATTTCGGTACAACAACCACAATGCAGGACTCACAGTTAATGTCCCGGGTGAGTCCGATCCAGAGGTTGTGAGCCTTGCTGTGGTTGAGGGTTCTGATGAACTCGGACTCAGCTCGGCTGTGGATGGACACCAAGTCTCCCTTGGCCAGCTGGCAGTAGTGCCTGGACTCTGGCCAGGAGAACCCCAGGGGTTCATTGTAAACAAAGTAGCAGTAACGACCGTAGGCATGCCAGCCAGGCAGGCATTTCCCATCCCCTGGTGTCGGGGTCGGAGGGGGCGCCTCTGAGGACACACACACAGACAGACAGGCATCATGACATGGAAGAGAACGAGAGAAAACTTGATAAACTTCTACCCATTGATTTTTTGTAAAATATCGTTACTTTTGAAAAGTTGTGTCGCCGTACGTTTCCAATACAGCGCTAGAACTAAGTAATAGGGCTCGCCTCCCATTGGTTTGTACCTGAGGAGATCTTGCAGATGTAGGGCCTAGCCGAGTCACAGGCCGTGTCGTTCCACGTCCCGTGGAAATGGACGGAGCCGTGCATGCTCACGCAGCCCTCACCCTTGTGGTTGCTAGGCTCCCCCGGCCCCCAGTGGGTGAAGAACACCGGCCAGCCATCTGTCCACGAATAGGAATCCCCATCGTCCTGCAGAAACAACACGCAACAGACACTATGAAGAGAATAAGGTACCACAACCAAGATACACCAAAAAAGGTGTACCTTGGCCAAGCATTTTTTCTTTTTTTTAAGCTGTCAGTGTTTCCCTCGCTTCAGATCAGTTGTCATACGTTTTACAATTGGACCCTACTGAATCCAGCCCGTGTCCATCCACACGTACCTTGCGCCTAAGTCCAATCCAGGCGTCCGCTCTGCCTTGCAGGACCACCCCGCTGACGAAGGACTGGTCGTAGCTCATGTCAATGCTGGCCAAGTTGCCCCCTTCCTGCTTGCAGGCAGCTTGGGCATCATCCCATTTCTTGGGCTCCTCCACCAGCTTGTAGCAGTTCTTATACCAGGAGATGTACCCGGCTTTACAGGGGTTGTTAGTCGGGGGCGGAGGAGCAATGCTGCTGGCTGTGGTACACACAAAACACACCCCTTGAGTTTCCGGAGAGAAAGAAAATCCTAGACTTTGGCATGCGTCTTAGTCATTCTGAACACACAAACATCAATAGAGTCAACACAGAACTGGTCCGCCCACTAACATTTCTTCCTGTAACAGACAAAGCTCCTTTCCTCTGAGCACGCGTCATCGTTCCATCTCCCCGTCTCCAGGTAGTTGTGGGTCATGGCCGTGCAGTGCTCCTGTGGGAAACGAAAAGCCGGACATGTTGAGTCCTCCCGTGCTTTCACCTGACCCCTCACACACTCTCAAACCTCAACATTTTATTTAAGCAATAAGCCCCAAGAGGCCGTGGTTTACGCTGATTTTAGAACAGGTAAGGGGAGTTGTTAGGCACGACGCGAAGCGGAGTGCCGAAACCCCCTTCCCTGTTCTAAAATCAGCGTAAACCACGGACTCGCGGGGCTTATTGCTTTTCTAAAAACTGTTACTACAAATATTTGATAAGGTTTCATCAAAAAAAACAATTAGAAACAAAATAGTTTAATAATAAACCATCATTCTTCCGCTACTACAAAGTATAGTTCCTACATAAATCGTTGCTACGCAACAGCCAGATGGACATCTTTGTCGTCTTTTTCAATTTGAAATATTTGATGCGCAGTAATATGGAATGTTAAAGAATGTTATGAGGACAACCTGTGAGGTTATGCTGGATTTTACAACGGCATGGAACGCGATATAGCCAATCACAATCAAGGATGGGAACAACCAGTTTTAGAAAAGTAGATAAAGAGGTTGTTTCATAGCCTCACACTTTTCACTGGGGTTGGAAACTCCCAGTCAAGTTAGAAGAAGCATTGTTAGATTTAGTTCAGAGGCCTGGGGGGATTCTCACCGCTCCTCCGGCGTTATTGGGCTCGTTGAGGTTCCAGTTGGTGTACAAGACTGGGCTCCCATCGCTCCAGGCAAACTGGTTCTCCAACAGGAGGTCTGACATTCCAATCCAGCTGGGAAAGCGCAGGTCCCTCAGGTAGCTAGACACAAAGTCTGGAAGAAGGGAGGAGAGGAGCGAACTTAACACTGCGAAATATACTTTGACCGGTTGATTCGGTAGTACGGTGGTGACTGACAGTGGCAGCTTACCATTCTCGTAACGGTCATCAATGACAGCCAGATCTCCTCCTTGGTCTTTGCACCAGCTCCTAGCAAAGGACCAGTTCGCTCGGATCTCTTCTTTGTGGCCTTTGAACTGGAAGCACTTGTTTCTGAACAGCATCCATCCTAGAACCGAGAAATGGACAGAGACAGACAAAGAAAGTCAATGACTCATAACTTTTTCGCGGTTTCATGGATGTTTAATATCGTTTCCAGGTGGTATGGCTGGAGGTCGATGTGTGGGTCTGCTGTACCCTCAGGGCAGTTCCCCGTCCAGGGCTGAGTGGGGGGAGCGGGGGTGTGGTCGTCTCCAGGGTATTTCTTACACACATAGCCAGCAGACGCCCGGCCACAGTTGGCATCATTCCACGATCCTGTCAGGAACACCATTATGATGAGCCACCAACACCAAGTGAACCCCTACTAACAACTCTGAAGCTGTATTTTCTTGTTTATCAAATGCATGTTTACATCTACTTGAAATCAGAATGATATCTCCTTGGGAATCATGCTGAGCGTGCTGCTGTATTTTGCACGGTGGAGGAAATTGGGATTTCCTGTGTCCTTACGTTATTCACTCATCAATAGAACTTTCACGAATCAATAGAACTAGTTGTTGGATACTAGTTAATATGTTCTCATGTGAGTTTGCTCTTGATATGAGTAGTGGCTCTGCTGCACCTTGATGTCTGTTCATCTGAACACACTGTTCCTCCCCGTTGGCATCATTGGGCTCTCCTGGACCCCAGTGAACGTAGGTCACGGGAGACCAGTCCACCCACCTATGGAGAGAAGGACAGGGGCCAAACGACATGAGTCATCATCAAAGTCAGGCCTTAAATTGCACCGTTATTCATTATGTGTGCCAAGGCGGAACTATTCCGTGAATATCCCACATGTACTCCGCTCCCGTGTTTCCAAACACACGCATCCCGATCCAGGCTGCGGTGCTCTTTCCGGTCCCCACCTGCAACATGAACACACCTCGGTGAAAGGCTGTCATAATTCAACATTTGAACTGCAGGAGAGAAAAAATATTTTAAAAGTCTTATTGACAGTAAAAATCTTGACAGTCCTATAGTACCATGGTGTTGATGTATGCCTGTTCCTCTTGGTTTAAAATTGAGGCCAGCCGGGCTTTCTCTTGGTAGCAGCGGTGCATGGCCGTGTGGAAGTCCACAATGTCAGTGTCGTTGTAGTAGTAGCAGATGCCGTTCGACTTCCTCCAGCCGAGGTTGGTGCCACAATCAGGGGCTATAAGGGCACGACAAACAAAAACAATCAGTCTAATCTCTACAGCATCAGTTAGCATGGCATGCAGGGCACAGGGATACGTAGTCCCATGGTAGTGGAGGGGTCGTAGGGATACGTAGTCCCATGGTAGAGGAGGGGACGTAGAGATACGTAGTCCCATTGTAGAGGAGGGGGCATAGGTAGAAGTAGTTACATGGTAGTGGAGGAGGGGGCTTGGGAGGCAGGATGGGGTTTTTCCCCTTGGCGATCATGCAGATCCAGTCTTGGTGGGCGTCGCAGTTCAGGTCGTTCCACCAGGAGTAGGTTCCGTTGGCGCCGGTCACCATCTCCACGCAGTCCTCGCGGCCCTCGTGGTTGTTGGGCTCACCGGAGCCCCAGTTGGTGTGGCTCACGGGCGTAGCATCACTCCAGTGGTAACCTAGGAAATGTATTTTTAATACACTGCGAATGCTAACTCTTTCTCTTCCATACACACACATAAACAGCCCCCCCCCCCCACACACACACACACACACCTCCGTCAGTTGGGTCGTGCTTCAGACCAATCCACTTGCTGGTGCCCTTAGTGTAGATGGAGAGGAAGTTCTCCTCGTCCTGATTGTGGATGCTGACTAAGTCGGCTCCTCGGGACAAACAATCTTCCCGCGCCGCGCCCCAACTCTTCTTCAGGGAGAAGTCCACGTTGGTGAAGAGCTACAACACAGAAGATGACAAAGGGGTTAAGTGTAGAACTCCTCTCTGTTTAGATAGTGCTACTATGCAGGCTCAACCATGCGGCAGTGGGGTGTGGCGAGGTTGTATGCGGTATATTGACCTTGTAGCAGTTCCTGAAGTATGGTTCAGCGGTCCAGCCGTCAACGCAGCCTTGGGAAGGGGGCGGGGTCGGGGGTTTGGTGGGCGGAGTGATATCGGGCCGGGGTTTCTCACACACAAAAGAGTGCTCCTCTGTGCACTCCTTAGCATCCCAGAACCCACCGACGGGGCCCGTTGTCATGCCAACGCAGGTTCCTTGGCGGTTTTCTGATTCGGCACCAAGGTTAGGGGTACAAAAAGGTTTGGTTTACTTACCTTTCCACATCTGTTATTCATATGAACGCTGCTCATTGATGGTTGACACACGGTCCACTATCAGGTACATGTCGGTGTGCACTGTGAATACCTGGCTGGTCCTTGTCCCAGTGTGTGAAGGTGAGAGGTGCTCCATTGTCCCAGATGTAGTCCACGCCTCCACCTGGCCCTCCCTTAGCCCTCAGGCCAATCCACCACAGGCCGCTGGAGCCTGACAGCTCCACCGTGAAGTGCGACTGCTCATAGCTGGAGGGAAACAGGTAGCCCAATCAATCAAACCATCCATCTATCCATACATCCACCCACCCACCCATATCCATGTATCTATCCATGCATCTATCCATCCATCCATATCCATTCATCTCCATCTATCGATCCATCCATCCATCCATCCATATCCATCTATCCATCCATCCATCCATATATCTGGATAAGAGCGTCTGCTAAATGACTAAATGTAAATATATACATCTATCTATCCATCCATATATCCATGCACCCATCCATCCAACCATCCTTCTAACTGCGTCTCAACTGCCTGCCTGCCTGCCTGCCTGCCTGCCTGCCTGCCTGTCTGCCTGCTTCTCTGTCTATATAATCGACAGTGAGACAGTCAGTGGTTCCCCGAGCAGTACACAGACCCTCCCCTCCATACGTACATGTCTCCGATATGCAGCAGCTTGCTGTCCTGACCCTCACAGAAGGCCTTGGCATCACTCCAGGTCCTGGACGTCTCTTCCCTCCAGTAGCAGGAGTAACCATAGGCGCTCCAGCCCTAGGCAACGAGACAGACACGTGTTACACTCTCCCGTTAAGGGGTAACCAAGGTTACCGTGCTGGTTACCGTGGCCGCAGGCGTGAGCGGCGCAGGCCGTGAAGCTCCTCACCTGAGGGCATCCATACGCCGTGGGTAAGGCTGAGGGAAGCGGGTAGTGGGCTTTGGGCTTCTTGCAGATGTAGGTGTTCAGTTCCGTGCAGGCGACGTCGTTCCACCTCCCCGTCTAGCGCACACCAGGAATTAATATGAGCGTCGTGCACAGATATGAAACTTATTCTCGTCCTTTACTCTCAATGCTCTCTTTCGCTTCCTTCTCCAACTCGATGGGACGTGGCGGATGTCGCGTGTGAAAACGCTTTACCTGGTAGAGCATCTCCACGCAGTCCTCGCTGAAGCCGTCGTGGTTGTTGGGCTCGCCCGGCGCCCAGTAGGTGAAGGTGACCATGTGCTCGTCTGACCAGCTGAACCAGCCCGAGAACGCCAGGTCGGTCAACCCCGTCCACACGTCACTGGTGGCTGGGCGGGGAACAAACCAAAACACAGGTCACCCCGTTATCACACACAGAAAACAAGATTTTTTTTTTGTGATGAACATCCCAAGACAACACAGTGCTGGTGGAACAGCAAGGGAACTGAGATGAGGTGGAATGAGACGTTCTCCAGGTGCCCCCAGACTCGTACCCATGTAGAGGTAGCTCTCCAACCAGCTCTGCTCTTTCAGGGACAAGATGGACACCAGGTCTGCTTCCTCGCTCCTGCAGGCTTGCTGTGCCTGTTGCCATGTCTTCTTGTCCCCAAATGGCTTGTAGCAGAAATCGCCAAACTCATACCAGTCAGGCCCTGAGCAACGCAGCTCTACAGAAGATAAATAATAAAACACGGCTTTAGCCATAACCACAGACTCAACATTTTCACTCAGCACTCTCGCCGTCGACTGCCTCTGTTATATGTGGATGACCGTACAGTAACAATATGGTTTGGATTTACAGGGATAGCTTTCTTTCCTCAGAATTTTAAGCAACAAGACTCAAAGTGACATATGGCATGACTATACATATACCAATTGTTTATTGTCCTAGAACTGGTGTTGTGTAATCTGACGTACCTCCGTCTGCAAACTGGTATGAAACGTCATAGTTTCCAGTGAACCTGTTGAGGTTGGAATTCCCGGAGTTAGAGCACTTCATTGAGCAGGCCCAGACTTGAGAAACCAGATGTGATGAGAGGCCTGGCCACTCACATTTACATTTAGTCATTTAGCAGACGCTTATCCAGAGAGACTTACAGTAACTTCCTCACTTACAGGGACATTCCCCCCGAGGCAAGTAGGGTGACGTTCCTTGCCCGAGGACACAACGTCGTTTCGCACGGCCGGGAATCGAACCGGCAACCTTCTGACTAATAGCCCGATCCCCCTAACCGCTCAGCCATCTGACCCCCTGCACTCACTGTCTGGTGGTGATCCCGTTCCTGGTGGAGCCAGGGTAGAAGTCCTGTCCTGGGACCTTCAGCAGGGTACAGTCCCCTCCGTTCTCGTTCAGAACCACTCCAGCGTGGATCGCTGCCGCACAGATGTTCGAATCCTGGGTTCACACACAAACACACACCATGTATACTCTCAGCGACACGTCAACAGTATTGTCGTGATATCATTTCAAATATTATGCTAGATATGAAGTTTCAGATGTTACTTCATTGTCTTCACTTACCCCTCTATATACTTCCGTACCGTATACACTATAAGACTGTGTGGCGCACGCCGCAGGGCAGTGGACACTGAAAGACACACACCGACAGGAACATATCGAAACATGTCTGGGATGTGGACACTCGTTGAATACAGTCAAAATCTGCTGCTGGGATATGAATGGCGGAACAGTTGACGGAGCTCGACTCACGTTTTCCGATCACTAGCGAAGTTGAAGTTGGGCTTGGCGCTGCAGGTGACCGCGTCTGTGGACAGAACACACACGCGCTCTCGTTGTATCACGCGTGAACACTGGGTAATTGCTGTCTCGATAGACGACGCTGACGGTTTGCTTACAGTCTGGGGTGCATCCCAGAACGTCAAAGCGGAGGCCGACTTGATCGTTGTAGTCCAGCGGAAGGATCCGGACGTACTTGGCGGAGACGGGGGTTCCAAGAAGCTGGGTCTCCGGAGTGTTCCGGTCTATACTTCCCGGGAATTCCTGGAACATCAGGAGAGGTTACGTGGGGAGATCATCTGACTTTATGGTGCCGTTCAGCTGCGGCAGATTCCCTGGGCGTGTCCTGACCCCACAGCGTGTTTTGGACTCACCCCACCGTCGCTTTCGTAGTTGGTCCACGAGGTCCCATCCATGCTGTGCTGCACCCTGAACTTGGTGACCCAGTGGTCGGTTTGGGGACAGCCCTGGAGGATAATCCCGGTGACCTTTCGGACCACACCCAGATTCACCTGGATCCAGGAGTTAACTAAGGGGGGGGGGGGGGTCCAGGGAAAAAGAGAGGCTCAGGTTAAAGATAC
This sequence comes from Hypomesus transpacificus, assembly GCF_021917145.1. Lineage (NCBI taxonomy): Eukaryota > Metazoa > Chordata > Actinopteri > Osmeriformes > Osmeridae > Hypomesus > Hypomesus transpacificus. The sequence continues at coordinate 1,912,093 of NW_025813796.1, forward strand.
CCTCCAACGTCAATGGGTACTGCACATAAGCTGTTTAGTGATGTGTTTTCAAGGGCAAACTTACCAGGGGCGGAGGGCATCCAGCAAGAGTTGCTCTTAAGGCGGGCTTGGGTAGGATCATGGGAACTCGTGGAGGACGAGGCAGTCAGCTCTGAGTCAGGTACTAGTCCATCCTCCACTCCCAGACCATGCAGACACACTGGACAAAACCAAACACAGATAAGTTAACAGACCCACAAAAGATCAATCATGAAATCGGTTTGATTTGTGGGTATATAGTATCAGATTTTAGGGTTTGGAGTTCTATCGAGGTTTGGGGGCCGGGTCAACGAGATAACAGGGTTGAGAATCGCAGGGTGGAGATTCAGGGCAGGACTGGGACCGTGTGGTTGAGGTTGTGACCTACCCTTTTGCTCACAGCTGTAGACCACCTCAAAGTACTTGGAGATGCTTGGGCAGGGGTCTTCCTCAACGTAAGCGAACAGGAAACAGTAGGGTCTGTTGTCGCAGAGCTTCCTCACCTTAGGTAGGATGCCATCCACTGTGCAAGTTCCTGTAATGAGTTCAAAGGGTGATGATGAGGCTATTGACAAATAAATGAGCGATGAGTACGACAGCCAGTGAGAGACAAAGCATGGATGTTCTGAGTTTGCACCTGAGGCCCCTTCATCGTGGGGGCAGATCTTGTCACTTCGACGTCCAAAGAAGGCAGACTGAATGTTGATGACGCTCTCCTCGGGGCAATGGAGGACGGCACTGGAATCCTGACAGATAATTGCTGTCTCGAACCCTGGAGAATATTGCGGTTTTTACACAATGTCACAAACAAAGATGCCATCGACGTGTGTAAAATGGCGGCCGGAACATACACTTACCATCATGAGGTGGAGGGGTAGGAGGTAGGTTCCCTGAAAGAGAAAAGCAACAAGGTGAGGGGTTTGGGTAAGGACTGTACTCAAAAGGCAAGATTCTCAGTCTCAGCCTACCTCTACGTTTGCAGACGTATCCTCTGTTGTGTTCACAGTTGTCATCATTCCAGTAGCCTCCATTGACAAGCATGGAGAGACAGTCCTCCCCAAGGAAGTTGTCTGGGTTGCCTGAGTTGAAGACGTAGAGGAAGTTACAAAGGAGAAATAGGTGCGCATAGCTCTATTTGGCCACTAGAGGGCGTACAAGACCATTCAAAATGACAGATTGGTCTTTGCATAACGATGTAACACACATTCTGGTAAATATTCAAATCTAGTATTTTTGGTACTCAACCTGATCTTTACTAAAAGTGTACTAAATATAAACTTCAAATACAAGTGGTCATCACTCAAGATGTATTCAATGCAAAGTGGTTGTGACGGTTTCAAGGCTGTTGTATTCATGGATGACTTGACTGACCTGCTGCCCAGTGAATGTACCGGAACGGGGATCCATCGCTCCATTCCCAGCCGCCCTCGGTGATGGAGTCGTGGCCCCCCATCCACACAGACACCCCTGTGGGAATCAGCTGCACCTGGGCTGTGGATCACATAGACAAACATGACACAGTGCACCACAATACACCAGCTACACACACGCACATCTCCGCTCTCCTTGGGACACAACATCTCAGTCTCTCTGTCAAATGTTTAGCAGTCGAATCCACGAGGGCTTCTGTCCCTGTGCACACAGAGGAGGGGACAGTGACTTGTTGGCGTGAGGGGCTGTGCCGGACCTTGAATGAAGGCCTGTTCGAAGGGCTCGGTGATGCTGAGGAGGTCCCCTCCCTGATTGACACAGTCGGCCCGGGCCTCCGCCCACGTTCTCGGCGACAGGAAGTTGAACAGGTAGCAGAAGTCGTTGAATGGGTCCGCCACCCAAGACCCGCACTTGTCGTTCCACCCTACGAGGAAGACGCGGAGAGAAGGACGTGCAGACGCACACACACACACACACACACAAATATACACCCTTTGGTTATGTCTGTGGCGTGAGTGTCGCCGATGAACTTATGCAGTTATTACTTTGGACACTAGGTTAAAGTGAGACTCGAAAAAGACCCCTTCGGTTTCCTTGCCTGGTCCAGAGGTTGGGGGTTTGGGTGGCGGTCCTTGGCCTTTGCCTGCACACAGAGACAATAGTTGGAGAAAAGACCAACGCTGACTAAATGACTAATATGTATGCTTATCTTAAGAGCATACATTCGTGACCGAATCCCTACTGTCAGTAGACAGTGGAGCCACACCTTTTCTGCAGATGAACTCATGCGTTGACGTGCAGAAGTCGTCGTTGAGCAGCCCTGGTTCAACGTGGTCGGCTGAGCGTATGTGCATGCAGTCCTCGTTACCTTGCCAATTATCAGGCTGGTTGGGTCCCCAGGGCAGGAAGTTCTGGAGGTGGCACAGGAAACCAATCAGCCAACACTGACACAGCTCTATCTTTCAAAGGCAACATGAAGCCGTGGAATACATATACATGTGTTGTGCCACGGTATTCGTTATAAGATCGTTTGTGTCGTATCTGTGGAATAATCGAGTGTCACTCACAGCTGGGCTTCCATCCGTCCACACGTATGTGCCCTCGGTCGTGATGTCATTTAACCCCACCCACGCTGCCCCAGGCATGTGAGCTGCAGACAGACTTTCATCACCATCAAGTACTAAAATTATGCTGGATGTGGTTACAGAAACTCCCCTATGTACTCTCTACATTTATCACACGGAAGCATGACTGGTGTTTCACTCACCAGTCATAAAGCTCAGTTCCTCTTGAGCTTGGAAACTTGCCAGGTGGCCGTTCTGATTGGAGCAGTAATTCTCCGCGTCCTGCCAGTTCATCGCTCTCTCGGACTCAAAGTGATAGCAGTGGTCCCCGAAGAGAAGGTAACCAGCGTCACAATGAAACTCTGAAAAGGAAGAGGTGCGTTTTTTAATTGACAATTGAATGCATACTCCAATAACAGAAACGGATATAGGAATATCCATATTCTAATATTGATACTTGCTAGCTGAAAAGTTAGCTGAGTCTGTCGCAAACCTGGAGCAGAGGTGGGTTTTACATTCTGACCGCCCATCATTTTACAAATGTAACCCAGGTTCTTGAAGCAGTTGGTGGTTTCCCATTTTCCCTCATAATTTCCTGAAAGGCAAGAAAATGTTATGCCACGTTGAAGGAAATGAAATTGTATCAAACAGCTATAGCAATTTCACAAAGTAAATCAATAATAACCAACTTAATTTAACCAACCACAAAAACAAACCAACCACAAACTAATCCTGTCATTTACCTGTGAAGATTTGTCCGCAGTCCCAGAGGTTTGCTGTATTCTTGGGGAAACCAGGACTCCAGTTGGGTATTGTAATAGGAGTCTTGTCCACCCACTGGAACGTTCCATCCTGGTCCTTATCTGATGACATCACATGTAAGGAAAGCATTTGTCATTTGGAAACTTGCATCTTTTACAATGGCGTGACGGGCAGTGCATAATTTCAATTCGGATCAGCTCTATGATATGATATATTATATAATGTCATTATGTGGTTTCTTCTATCGTGGAACTAGGAATACTAGGAAGTACCTGAGACTCCAATCCACAGATCAGGCACGTCTGTATGATGAAAGTCAGGAAGATGACTGTTCAGGAAATATTGCTCATCTTGACTAAACACAGAAAGACACACAGACAAAGTTGCTCAATCCACCACAGGGGGAAATGAATGCCCAGTGGCGGACAGAAGTCACTTGACATGAATAATCCTTCCATGATTGCTCCTTACCTCTTGACGGTCATCAGGTTTGCCCCCAAGTCTGCACAACGTGTCTGAGCCTCGTACCAATTGGTCAGGAGGTTGATGTTGCTGACCATCCAGTAACAGTTCCCGGCGAAACTCTGCCAGCCACGAGGGCAGATGGCTGGGTGGAGAGAGAGAGTGAGAGGGAGAGGGAAAGGGAGAGGGAGAAAGAGAGAGAGAGAGAGAGAGGGAAAGATGGAAAGAGGGAAAGAGGGAAAGAGGGAAAGAGAGAAAGAGAGAAAGAGGGAAAGAGAGAAATAGGGAGGGAGAGAGAGAGAGAGAGAGAGAGAGAGAGAGAGAGAGAGAGAGAGAGAGAGAGAGAGAGAGGGAGAGAGAGAGAGAGAGAGAGAGAGAGAGAGAGAGAGAGAGAGAGAGAGAGAGAGAGAGAGAGCGAGAGAGAGCGAGAGAGAGAGAGAGAGAGAGAGAGAGAGAGAGAGAGAGAGAGAGAGAGAGAGAGAGAGAAAAAAAGTCAAAAGGAACCTATGTCATGATGGCAACAAAGAGCATCAGAGATTATTTCGATTCATATCAGTTGACTCTTGGCGATTCAACAACCCTCATTGCAGTTGAATCAAATCAAATATTCTCAGGAGAAAATAATAGAACCCATTTTAAATGATGTATTGTTCAAACAACACACAAAACACTTGGAAAATCAAGGTGGTTAAAATGTCTGCTTACTGTTCAGCCCTCGTTTACACATGTACGGGCGTTCATATCTGCAGACATGGGTCTTCCACTTCCCAAAATCCTGACCCGCCTCCTTGATGATTGCTGAACACACTCCCGTCTGTGCGTCACTGTAGAAAACAACAACGTGAGACGAGATTTGACGCAGTAGACGCTAGCTACACTATGCAGCTAAACCACCAGGACAACAATTTCCAATGTGATTTTCAAGTGTTTTGAATTTGAAAGGAAGTGACACTACCCATTGGTTATCTGTGAGACAGTCTTACAGGTGTTTATAAACACACATTAGACTGTCTTTGGGAATAGATATATTTTTGAAAAGGGCACCCACATTTTGGAGAAAAAAAACATGGTGTTTTACCTCAGTCCTGGCTGACCAGTTCCCCAGTTGCTGTAGGCTGTGGGGCTGGAAGCGTCAGACCAGGCAAACTGAGTATTTCCAGGATCCACTTGGCAAGACGCCGTTGTGCATTTCTACAAGAAAAGACATAAGATGTGTGAGGCAGATTATCATACAAAAGGTATTTCACCGTGTGACCCTGCACCCAAACTGCTACTAATATATATATATATGTCTATATCAAAGTCAGGCCCACTATACCCCACCCTGCAATGGGGGCTTACCAGAGTAGAAAAGCCAATCCAGAGGTCGTAGGAGGAGGGGTCTAACCGACCTGTGATGTACTGCTCCTCAGCGGCTGAAGTGATGGAGACTAGGTCCCCTCCCTCCCTCACGCAGTCAAATCTGGCAGCCAACCAGCTCTTATGGATCACAGCGTTCAGTTTGTAGCAGTTGGAGCCGAACGGGCTCCAGCCGTTGGCCGTGTCGCACAAGGTGGGCGGGTTGACTGCGAACGAGCGGTCGGTATCAGAAAAGTTTCACGTCGGTCTGAGGATGTGTTCCACCCAAGGCCGTAATCATAATATACATTGGGGGACTCATCCCCCCCAATATTCAAATTTGGTCAAAATTTGAATATTTTTGGCCTCAAATTTGGCCAATATATTGATATAAAAAATATGTGCTACGCTACAACAGGCAACCACGCACGCTGTCGGAAATTATCATAACAAATTTAATTTGTCCCCCCTAATGTTGACTCCATGGCTACGGTTTTGGTTCCACCAATTAAGACGGTCTACGGTCATCATTTGCATTGTCATAGGATTAAGCGACAACGCAGGTACTACTTCACCCACAATGCATTATGAAAGTGACGGTGAGCAATTAGTCGAGTGGACTTACGGTTGGCACGTTTGCAGATGAATTTCCTCTTGTTCTCGCAGTTCTCATCGTTCCACTGTCCAAAGTCAGATCCCGCCACCTGTCCACAGTCCTCGTCATCTAGGTAGTTGTCAGGCTGGCCCGGTCTCCAATATCTACGGACGTGCACACAACTTCATTAGCCCTTTGTTATATTCATCAACAAGAGATTGTTTTACATAACTCTGTCTGGCGTAACACATTTCCTACATGAGTTAGACTGCATTCACAAACAGCATATCTAACATTCGTTTTTCATCAATAACATATTGTTAATTGGTTAGTGATTTATGGAGAAACACATTGTTTCAAAGAGCTATTGGGATCCTGAGAGGAGTTTAGATAACAATTCTCATGACACTACTGCATCTCATGAAGGCTACTGTGAAGGGGTGTGTACGTGAGGATATGGAATCAATGATTGACACATGAAGTGCACAAGCTCACTCCCCAAACAACAAGAAGCTAGATGATTTATCTTTACAGCCCTATAATCGGTGAGTTAGTCAGATGACCACGTACGACAGGGATGGAATAAACGTGGTCCCGTCACTCCATTCCCACACATCCTCAGATGCGATGTCGTTCAGGCCGATCCAGTAGATCTCTGAGCCTATCTGTGTCCGTACCCATAACTACAGTGAGAGACAGAGAGAGAGAGAGACAGAGAGACAGAGAGAGAGGGAAAGAGAGAGAGAGGTTAGTTGCGAGAGGTTAGTTAAAACATATCTAATGTTTTCATCTTTTGCGATAGGAAGAAAGAAAGAAGTGTGATCTCACCCTTTCATGGATGTCCTGGATGCTCATCAAGTGGCTCCCCCGTCCCTCACAGTCCAAGCGAGCGTCATCCCATGTCATGACGGTTGGGGAGAAGTAGTAGCATTTGTCCTCGTACGACCTCCAGCCCTCCTCACATTGACTGTAAGCTACGAAATCAACACAGGACCAAGTTTATGAACTCAATTTGATGACCGATGGATATGTAGTTGACATGTTAAAACCTGTCAGCTGTCAGTCCATCAACAAGTTCGTTATAATGTTTTGGGAGATTTCAATTATTTCTTTAATTGAATTCTTCATTAGTAAATTATTCCTATTTAGTATTCCTTAAACTCCTTCCACTACTGCAAAGAGAGCAGGTCATCATTTGGACCTACTTCCATTGTAAAAGTCCCATGACAGGTCCACAAACCTCAGGCATGTAAACCTGGATTCACATCAAGTCAATTCACTACTGCCAATGTTTTACTTTAAGTGCCTTCATTAACATACCGAGTCACATTGTATCAATTTACTGAAAATACATTCTTGTCCAGAAATTAATCAACTCACATTTCAACTGCCAAAAGAAAGATAATCTTCAAATTGTGACCAACTCAACTAAACCAGTATTTGCATGAATGAATAACATTAGGCACAGAGATTTACACAGTGAAACGACTAGTACATTTCCTGGCCATAAGTACATAGGGTATGCAGTGTAATGACGCGAATCATAATGCCGTAAACTGTAAATCTCAGATTCAAGTCTTTCATTGTTTTCACTCCTGTGAAAACAAACCATTCACAACAGGGGAATTGCAACAAGGAAAACAACAACAAAAAACGACAGAAAAACTTGCAGCAGTATAATGATTAAAATCGAATAAAAAAGGACTTTTGTAATACTCACCACAGCCAAGGAGGGCACAAAGGCTTAGAAGCACAAGCAGCATGGCCCTTGTCCTGCTCTGCTGGTATAGAGAAACTCTAGTGTTTGGTCCTCAGTGTGTATTACTGGACATCCTAAGGAGGTAGATCGTCTTCGGTTTCCCTGTGTGTGTTCTGTACAAGCTGCCACTCAACAGCAATCTGGGTATCCTTTCTCCGTCTACCCTCTTTTCAGCTACTGCCGAAGGTCCAAAGTGTGACAGCAATTAAAGAAAGGTGATGATGACTTGACGAGAGCCATTTTTCTTGCCTCGTACACCTCCAAACTTGAAGTGTTTTTAATTTGTGCGATTGTTTTTGTTGTTTTTTTACTACAATGACTGCCCACTTTACCAGAGCCGATAATGTAGGTTAGAGCTACATTGTTACTTCACAAATGGGTGAGTTTGTTTTTTAAAAAACACTTTAAGGACACTTAATGCATCATGAATTGGTTCCTTTGCATTTGACTGCAAAATGAGAAATTGCTTGAATAAGAAATGATGGAAGGAATTATGTTTTTTTCTTCAGACCACAAAAATATCAGTATAATCACTGACAATTCTTTCATTGTACCTTTGTCTGCAGATATTTAGTGTTGTCAGTCCAGACAAGCAGCTGTCATTGATCATTTTTTCCATATTGAAACTGTACACGATTTTATTAAAGTTTGAAATGGCTGTTACACGAGATGTATTTCAATACTTAGTATAGAAAAGTGTTTGTGATTAACAAACTTGATAATAATAATAATAAGACTTTATTTATATAGCACATGTCATACAAGAATTGCAGCTCAAAAGAGTAATAATAAAAGTAATAATTAAAATAGCAAACAATAATATAACAAATAAAAGTAGTGAAACCCTTTTTTGAGATAAAATTAGTTAAATGCTTTGGTAAAAAGGTAGGTTTTAAGCTGTCTTAAAAATGTCAAGCGTGTTTGCTTCCCTAATATTTATGGGTAATTTGTTCCATAGTTTTGGCCGTAATTGACAAAGGCCGCATCACCAATCTTTTTATGACTGCTTCTGGTGACATCTCATAGGCCTGCATTTGATGATCGCAGTGTTCTAGATGGTGTATAGTTTATAAGAGAGTTAGCAATGTAGCTAGGCCCTTGTCCGTGTAGAGCTTTGTTTGTGAGGAAGAGGACCTTAAAGTCAATTCTGAAAGTAACAGGGAGCCAGTGTAAAGTACCTAGGGCAGGACTAATGTGTTCTCGCCTTTTAGTTTTGGATAACAATCTAGCTGCAGAGTTTTGAATGAGCTGTAGTCTTTCAGTGGTTTTCTTGGGAAGACCAGTGAAAAGTGCGTTACAGTAGTCCAGCCGGCTGGATATAAAAGCATGAATTAACTTCTCTGCATCATTTTGGTTTATGAATGGTCGTACCTTTGCTATATTCCTCAGGTGAAAGAAAGCGGTTGTGGTCACTTTATGAATGTGATAACCATAACCATAAGTAGAGAAGCCTGTGTCTCCAATGTCCAAGATTTAACGTAACAGTATAGATCATTGTGAGGGTATTATGTTTGACACTGACAATTCTAAACTCTCAAAGTCCAAAAACAAGCTATGTGATTCTCTTAACAACCACATATCTTCAATGAGTAAACTTTATATAACGCATGAATCGTTACTTTTTAACTTTTTTTACAGTAAGTGGGTATAGAGGGTTACAAAACCATCAACAAAAAGATAAAGACCGATTCTGATATATGATCGAGACCATGTATATATTCTTCAGCATACTGCTGAAGACCACTGGTAATGAGAATAGGGAATAAATGCAGGTTTTGCTTGGGACTTGAGGTTATGTACAGTATGGGCATAGGGTTAGGGCCTTTCAACTTTGGCCATTTCATGTGCACTGCAGGCTAAACCAAATATGTATGCCCTTTTTTGTAGATAATTTTAAAATAACTGACAAGTTAGATTCATTAATTTAATACATATTTTAATAACACCAACTAAATAGCCAGCTTTAAAAATGAAAGAAACACAAAAGTACAGCATATTGTGCATCAAAACATACTGATCAAGTTTACAAAAGCGCCAGACATTTTCTGTCACAGTCAGCATAGCTCTGTCTGGTGTAACAAATGTCCTACATGAGTTAGACTGAATTCACAAACAGCGTATCTAACATGGCATCTCAATAAAGTATTTAAATATTTTCATACAATTCAATTTCACACACCTGTTTTGAAGAATAGAACCAAAAATAAATCCAAACAGTTACCTGAATGCCTTAAGGTGGCCAGGATATGCAACTACCTCTTGCATCAGAGCTTACAAAAGCAGATACTGCCAATATCATCAAAATGTACAGTACAAAACAGACAAAATATATAGTAAATCCTTACTTCTATTCTAGGAAAATAGTGCACAACAAATTCAATAAGATATTAAAGGATAACGCAAAATATATGCAGTGAGTTTGTGATACCCCATATATTAAAATATATCTTAACCTTTTGGCAGATCATTCCCCATCTCTTTACACTCCCAAACACACGCTCAATCACTGACAGTCCAGCTATCTTAATTGTCTCCTTTTCCCTGTGGCAATGGTCCTAATATTTATTACATAGAGTGTAACCTTTCTCTCCATCTTTATATCAATTCTGTCCAAATTTTGTATGTTCCCTGGGGAAGTTTAGTTTGGTGAGGTGGGAAGGCAGCAATAGAACAGCAGCCATCATTTATTGCAGTGTAATTTTCAGATCCAAGTCTTCCCAACACAGACCCTTCCGGTCCTTTCCTGCCAGGAATGATTGTTCAAACGCAAATACAAGCGGCAGATAGTCAGATTAGCGCTGAGGCAAAGACACACTCTCTGAGACAAAAAGTCTATGACAGGTAAAACCTTAAGTCTACAGTTATCTGAAATACCTGAATACTTTTTATTTATCGGGATAACAAGTGGAAACACAATTATTTCAAGAGAAAACCTATGTTCAATAGAAAATGAAGCTTGTTAACCTCGCTATACAGAATGCTGTCAGTCATGTTCCCTTGAGTAACCAGGTCAAAGAACAAAACCACGGGAATACAGTACATCGTGAAATACATAACTAAACTGAAAATATCGCAAATGTACAAAACAAAACTACTGAAACACTTTTTCGGCTTCCACAGGCCTAAGAGAAGCCGAAGAAGATTCGGACACGTCGCAAATCTACGCAAAGTCTCAGTGACCATCTGACCGTCACGGTGCATAAAAGTATTCTGAGGGGCACAAACAGGAAGTGATTGTGCAGTGTTCCTGTAACTAGTCAAAGAATTGCATTTAGCCTTCGTGGCGATAGCGCGTACTAATAAAAGGAGGTGGAACGAGTCCACGTCCGTGTGGTTGGGTTTGGGACAAGTGTTCCGTCGGCAGCCGTGCTGGTCTGGTCAGGGTTCCGGTGTTCAGCGGTCACATGCAGTCCACCACGTTGCTCGAACCCTGGCCCACGTCCCTTATCTGACTGATGTGGGAGGTGCACACAGCCACGCCCGCGCCGGCCCGACAGTGGGACACTGAGCCCACCAGCTCCCACCTGACACACACAAAACTTGAGCTTTATTATGGGATGCACAGTGTGTTCTGAACCGACACACGCAGATGGAACCTTCTCCAATAGCGTCTCAACACGGAGAAACGCACCCCCATCCCCACGCCGTGCCTCTCGGCCCAGCTCACCTGTTCATGCGGGGGTCGAAGGCCTCCACGGTGTTCAGGTAGATGTTGCCGTTGTGCCCCCCGACGGCAAACACCCGCCCCATGACGGAGGCCACGCCGACTCCGCCGCGGGGCGTGGTCAGCTCCGAGACGTAGTCCCAGCGGTGGAGCCGGGGGTCGAACCTCTCCACCGAGCTCAGCGGCGAGTTGTCGTCAAAGCCCCCTGTGGGACAGGGGGGAAAACAGGGATTCAGCAACAGAGATGGGCTCAGACACACGGGGAAGAATCCCAGAACGTGTCGTGTATTGCGACGGGGGGGAGAAGGGTAAGACTGGTGGAAAGACTAACAAGAGGGGCAGTTAGAAAGTGATACAGTTAACTTTATGTTCTATGAGATAAGACGGAGATACGACGGCACAAGTTCAGCAGCAGCTTATTGCCAGAAAATAGCCACGAAATGAAAACATCAAGGCGTTGAGAATTGATTTCCGCTCATAGCCAATTCCGCCGACTCAGCCCCCAAAAAAACTTGAACTTCGAATCAGCCTTGAGTGACTCTTAAAATTCAGGTGACCCAATAAAACTCCAGGTCCTCATGCATGGCTTGTAATCAGTAACCAGATTTACTTAACGTGGCCTTTCCCCCTCCCCTGCTCCACGTAAGCTGCTGTGTAAAAACAGAGGGGGCGTAGGCCCGGAGGCATGTGATCCCGCCATCTCAAAGAGCAGCCGGGTGAGGAGGCGTTCAAAAACACCAACGTTGAAAAAACATTCTAACTGCTAAGCAGCCTCTCGAGGATACCGTTCGGGATCGAAAATAGACTCTCCACGGGTACCTAGGGTGTAAAAAGCTCAAGTGACCACCCAATCGGGCCAAAGCCAGGTCAGTTGTGTCCGCTGACGGGGGAACCCGACGCCGTGTGTCGTGTGTGGTCCCTCTCACCCACGACGTAGAGGCAGCCGTTGAGCTCGCTGACGCCGTTGCCCGCCCTCCGCTGGCCCATCTCTCTGACCTCCGTCCACTTGTTGAGGTGGGGGTCGAAGCGCTCCACGCTCGACAGGGACGCCACGCCGTCATTCCCCCCCACTGCATACACATGGCTCTATGGGGGGGGAGGGTTAAGATGCTTAGGTTGAGAACGAAATCTCTAGTGGGACCTTAAGGGCTGTTAGCCAAGCTACTGGGTTTCAAGTGTTTGATTGCTTGATGCTTTTTTTCGTGTTTGTCCATGTTTTTGTTTCATTGTACTGTATTACCATAGTAAAGTGCCCTTGAGTTCGGGAAAAGGCGCTATCAAAATGAAACATATTATTAATACTGAGCGTGAACCATTCTCACTCAAAGCAAGCGTAGAACGCAACGTCATTTCACTGGGTTGTAAAACAATCAAGAGAATCGTCCTCGCATGTGGTGGCTGTTCTGGGGCGTGTGTAAATGACCTGTTATAACACCTGCACAGGGCTCAGTACAGTCACTGCCAGCCTATCGCCGACCGCGTGAGGCCGGTACCGCTAACAGTTTCCCACCCTCTGGTGGCGTCCGTGTCCGTCTTACCCCTAAGGCCACAGATCCCACCCCACCCCTGGGCGTGTTCATGGGGGCCACAGCGCTCCAGCGGTCGCACTCAATGTCGTATCTCTCGACGTCGTTAAAGCACGAGTTGTCGTCCAGGCCTCCGATAGCATAGATGGGCCCTCCCAGAGCAGCCAACGCTATCCCCCTCCTACACACACACACACACACACGTCACGTCAAAGGCCTGAGCTGGCAAACTGGCCAAATGGAAGTCAACAATAGTACAATGGAACTGATAGGATGGTCCCATCCCGCTAAGGGGGTTTTGCGCCGGAAAAGGCCAATCGAGCTCCAACCAAATGGTCAACCCACCTTTTTGTGTTCATGGAGGCCTTCATCATCCACTTGTTGGTGAGGGGATCGAACATCTCCATGTTGCCCAGGTGTTCACTGCCGTCATGGCCACCAACGGCATACACCTTACCTGAGGACAAACAAGGTCAGCCATGCGTCCAACAGAGGAGAAAATATACATGATTCTGATCGAAATAATACAGCTTCTATCCATCTGTCGGCTTGTCACCCCAAAAGTGCTTTTGTCTTCTTGAGCATTTGCCCAGTCTAGGTCAAAGAGCTATTTTTGAGAATCTAGCAGGGGATTTCATGCCCACCCCTCCTTAAAAGTAGCATGTCATCCATTGAACCGTTAATTATGTGTTCCGTATTTCCGACAGCCTCTATGTCGACTTCCATTTGTCTTCCTCCTTTCTCTCCCTCCTCCCCTCCCCCTGCATTACCTCCTACAGATATGACTCCAACGTGCCGGCGTCGGCTGTTCATCTCCGGTCCAAAGAACCAGCTGTTCTTGCTGATGGAGTAACACTCAATGCTGCGGAACGGGTCCCCAGAACCGCCTCGGCCGCCGACACAGAACAACACGCCTGGAGGGAGGGGTCAGCGGAAAAGACCAATCAGAAAATAGAAGACACACTCGACAACAGCAGCCGCTATTCAGTATTGGAGGTAAGCATTTACATTTAGTCATTTAGCAGACGGTCTTATCCAGAGCGACTTACAGGAAGTACAGGGACATTCCCCCGAGGCAAGTAGGGTGAAGTGCCTTGCCCAAGGACACAACGTCATTTCGCGAGGCCTGGAATTGAACTGGCAACCTTCAGATTACTAGCCCGATTCCCTAACCGTTCAGCCACCTGACTCCCTAGTCACGATTTTTTTTTTTCTCTCACGATCGTAAAATAATCCGGGCTTGGGCCTCACCTGCCGTGTGCTTTCTGGGAGTAGTGCGGACCGAGTACTCAAAGTCGGGCACCACCTTGTTGCTGAGGTGCAGGTGGTAGTTCCTGGCTTCATCCAGCAGGTCGCGGCAGCTCAGATTGGCCTTGATCATCTCCTCCTTGGCCACTGTGCCGGTCAGGAAGTCGACAGGCAGCAGGGGGAGGCGCACCTGCGAGGACGCAACGCTGGCATGAAACACGCATGAGGTGGCGCGACTGTAAAACACACGTAGCGGTCGACAACCCCCAAGCTTCGATGAGCAAGCATAAACACAAGAGGACAAATACCCTCTCCCTCGCACAAACACACACACACACACACACCTGAGACATGATCTGGTCCAGCCAGGCCTCATGGTTCTGGGGGTTGGCTTTGAGCCACTTGACGGCGGCATTGTACACCTGCGTCTCCGAGTGGATGTTGAGCTCGCCGGACGAGAGCAAGGTGCGCAGGTGCTGCGGCGACACGCACGGAAAGTCCTCGCAGTCCACCACCTCGCGGAAGTGCTCGCACGCGTAGCGGTCCGCCATGTCCATCAGGTCGACGCGGTTGTGGCTCTCGGCGAAGGTGCGCACGGCCAGGCAGTTGGAGGGATGAAAGTGGGCCTTCATGTACTCGCAGCAGGCGCGCGCCACCAGCTCCACCTGCTCGGACAGACATTGGGGTAGCGTTGTCAGACCCATGATCCCAATGCTATAGTGAGGGAGTATTCTCCGTTCTGTGTCCTAGCTTTGAATCCAGGAGGAGGACCTGAAGGATGCAGGCGGCGTAGAGGAGCGGCTGGACGTTGTCCACGGTCAGGGTGAGCCGGGAGGAGTAGGCGAAGCCCACCAGGTCCTGGATGGCGTCGCCGTCAAAGTCTTTGATTTCGATCAGGTCCTGCTTGGCCTCGGACATCTCTGAAAGGAACATGGCCCTTGAAGGACATCAGACAAGGTCAGTCAGACACGCGTCTCCACACGTCTTTCTCTGGTCTAGATATTTACAAGAATTGTTACAATGTTTAGTGAAATCCAAAGACATGGTTCAGGGTTTCCCGCAGAAAATGTGTTAGTTAAGGTGGTAGGGTGGGGTTTGCCGGCAGCCCAAATGTAAAAAGAAAAAGCGTTCTGCAGAGAAAAGAGACTGCAGTTGGTCATGGTTTGGAATGAAAGGGAGAAAACAAGACAGTAACACAGCGGATATCGCTCATAAAAAAAAAAATATGTAGTTAAGGTGGCAGGCGTGTGTTGCTTAGGTGGCCGCCTTAACTGCAAAGTGCTGCGGGAAACCCTGTGGTTTGTCTGTTATGTCCCTAAGAAAAACTCCTACAGGCAGAAAGTGTAAAGCACTTAGCAGTTCTTTCAGGATGCTCTGCGGTAGCTACAGAGCATTAAAGTCACGACAATTTACAAGTGAGAAAACAAGAAAATGCATACACGTACCTGAAGTAAGGGATGACACAGGCCAGCACTAGCTTGTGGCATGGTATTAGCCTGCTGCCCACCTAGATGAAGAACAGGAGGGAAGGAGAGAGACAGAGAGAAGGGCATCAACATGTGCACTCACAAGCTTTTCATTCCCCGTAAATAACCATGCTCTTTTGTTGGTCAAGTAGCATCTGCATTTTTAATGAGAATACTGAGGATTTTTAAAGAGGTAACCGAGTTAGATAAAAAGGCCAACAAAATAAAAGGCTATGAGGACAACTGGCCAAATTCGCCATGTTTTCCCCCCCAGTGCTCAGTTCTTCAGCAGGTTCACTTCAATCGTAAACACAGACACAACACTAAAATCTGTGCTCAGGTCAGACCTACTTTCAGGGTGACGTCACAGAGCTCCCCGACTTCATAGAACTGCCTGAGGGAGTTATGGAAGTCCTTCCATGCCTCGTAGGCCTCAAACACGAAGGAGCCATCCGGCTCGCTGTCTCGCACAGAGGCCTTCCTTGGGTTGGGTCGCTGCTGTTTCTCCTTGGGTTTCTGCTGCTTGGCGTGCTCTGGCACCATGTCTCCAGGCGCCATGGCTGTCTACAGTGAGCCACTCCTGCCGGAAAAGTGATTGGTGAGGCGAAAGGAAGAAAAATCGAAAACGAAGCAAATTGTCCTATTTAGAGTTTTTTTTTTGCTTTCTTTTTTAACCGTTGTAAAATAACATCCCAAAACGTTGTTCTAGAGAGGCAGGGTGAGATTTCTCTGCAAGTCTCGAAGAGCCAACTACAGCAAGTGAGTCCGTGCTCTTCATCAGCCCTCCTCTTCCTCTCTCTCCCTCTCCCTCCTGCCCAGTCCACTCCACAGTATGTTACTTAATGGAAAATGCGGTCAGGCAGGATTCTCTCGTGCTCAAGGAGGCACTGGTGGTAATAAAGAGCAACTGGAACCTGATGTTAAGTCTGCCAAAATATTACGGACTCCACTTAGAATAGTACAGGAAACGAATGATTCACATTTCCACCTACACGCAACGCACAAATGATGGAGCTGAGCTGTTAACTCTCTGGCTAAGTTCCTGCTACTGAATACTCAGTGGAACCCACACTGCGCTCTCATTACTATTCTACTCAGCTCTAAAAGGGCAAAACACAAGAGATCATGGTCAAAGGCTCCTTATTTCTGGGCCAACTTTATTATCAGCCTATTGCGATTATTGCTTTCAACTTCATGTCCCTACAATTCAAATGCAAAGTGTGAAGAGTATACTGTAAAAAAAAAGGAAAAAGTATAAGTGTAATTTGTTTAGCTTTTTATCGGGGGAGACTGGATGCAAAAGATAGAGAGGAGGGGGGGGGGGGGCTTCTTGTGAGACAAGCCTTGCAAGAGTCTTTGTGCACCACAGACCATCACAGCGAGGGCAACATGCCACATTATCCAAAGAAGGGATGCACAGAGGCCGGTTGTGCAGCCATGGCAACCTACTTTTGTCATGTTTAATTACTTATCCACACCCCCTCCTCACACAACCCCACTTTCATTTTCCAAGTGCCATGTTTGCCTCAGGAATCCCTTCGTGGTGGTCTAATTAGCTTGCCAGCCTCTAAATACAGTAAGCAGACAAGCCTGATGATCTGGGAATAGCATGACACCCAGCAATAAATGACCTATCGATTGCCAGTAGCTATGTAATCCGAGTACATACGCTGATATAGCAAAATCATAACAGAGACTAAACTTGGATGATCACAATGATAAATATACACTGCTATGTAGTGTGCGGATTCAAGTCATGGATGAATCAGTCAATGTTTACATACAGTACCGTTTCATTCATCAACCTACGCTAGTTTATGAGCTACAGTAGGCTACTGTAGCTAGAAAACAGGTCAACCAGGTGGGAGGTAGGTGAACGTAGGTGAAATATTATTTTGAATTCTTGATGAAACACAATGCTGCAGCGGACATTATTTTTCTAAATGTCGCAAACAACAGTCAATAAAAGCTTAGAGATAACATATGCAACACGCTGTAACTAACATAAACTAGTCTAGTAGCTTGAAGAACTAGCCTAGCTTGCTAACGTTGCGTACTGTACCTAGGTTAGCTCAGCTATGTTCCTTCACGGTTTTACGAGAAACCAGTTTGAGGAGAACTACACATTTTAACATAAGAACGTTTTTTTCTTGTTCGTTTATTATTTTTCAAGCATATTTAAAATGTCAAAAGTCCAACGCCACCGTTTAAGTACATCATGCTGTACTGTTGCTAAAATTCTGCTACTTGGCATGGCACAATTAACGTCTTAATCGAGTGTCATTTAGGAATTATAATTACATGACCTATTTACGATCCTAGGAAACTTTTGCAACGTTAACGCTGTTATATTACATCTTTCTTTGCATTACCTCATCTTGCAGCAAATAATTACTTGTTTGTCTTCATTCACAGGTAGCTGTAGAGTGCAAAGAGAACCCAGACACGTTTGTTGTTATTTGCAATGCCTTATGGGAACAGTAGTTTAATTTAGTTAAGGATTTCATTCAACGTTCAATACATTGAGACCACATTCGCCATGGGACGTCACCAAATACTGATACGAAATTTGATATAAAATGTTTATTTGTGTTTCCTTACTGCAAACCCAGTTCCAATTCAATGTAGAATTTGTTGCAGTTTGTCAAAACCAGTCAAGTCTGATTTGATAAGACACAAGTGTTCTTTGTGTGTATTTCATTTTATATGATCGTATTTTACCTTTATGGAATATTTAATATACATGTACTGTGATAGTCATTAATGATGATATATCATAGAACATTCCATTACAGTGAAGGGTCAAACATGACTGCTTTTCAGAAATTTGTGTCTATATAGGCTAGTCCATTGCACTGACCCAATGCCATAAAGTAAAGAATTTTGACTGAATCAAAGTTTAACTGAAGTTACCCATTCCAAGCCCTATAGTTTTCATGACTTCTTTGATGGTGAAATCACTTGAAAATTAAAACATTTTACTAATCAAGTTGGGGTTAGCTTCAACATGCTCTCCCTCTTTCCTTCTCGTCCACTTCCTCCCTCCCCCATTCCAACAAACACACAGACACTCACTGTCCGACACACAGACTCACAAACACAGACTGTTTACCGGCGACGTGCACCACTATGAGGGCCGGCCGGGCCGCCCGCCTGAACCACAGGAGATGATGTAAAAATCATATTAACAAACTCTTTCGCAAGGTATTCACAGGGTAGCACAGCATCGAGTATTGAATACAGTTTCCTGTTAATATTGTGATGTCTCAGTGGCATTTCATTTGTTTATTGCCCAATAGTGACAGTGCAGTACACACTTAAATGTTTACTTTATATCAATTCAAGTGCTTCACAGCGTTGTAAAAATCCAGACCAGGAGCAATCAACACAGAAATATGCAATGTAAGGTATTTAAAGTTACGCAGTACCCTGTATTTCAGGTCATATGAGAGCCATTTCATTTTATTGGCTTGTGCAATAAAATGCCTCCAACAATTACACATTAACATCTACACAGTTCAGCCAATCATCCCAACCCAAAACATTACATCTGAAAAAAATTATGAAATTTGGCAAAGACCATAGTAATAAATTGTTATTGCAAAGTAAAAGCAAATATTGAGGAATTAACAGTTCTTAATTAGAATTAACACAATTCTTAAAACAAGTTGGTATGGTAATAATAACGTGTACTCAAAGAGGATGAAGCTGGGGTCATACAAATGCTCCTGTCTGGTTCTAGGCTTCTCTCCCTATATAACCCTGGAGGGGGTGTGTGTGGGGGGGTCTGGTCGTGACAGACTATTTAAGACCAGAAGGAGGCCATTGGAACAGATGAAAGAGTGGATGGAGGAGAAGAGTTGAACTTAAGCACTAGTTGCTCTGGGGGTAAAGAGAGTGGCAGCATGGTGGAGCAGATCTCGACATTCTGGGCAACTGCCTCCATGACTATGGTCCGGCACCTGAACCCAGAGAGTGGGCACATTCCATTCACTGCCAATAACCTTCCCATTCAGTCTCACAGCTTTCTGGTATGAACAGCTGTTATGTTGGGTCAGTGTGCACAGAGTGCCTATGCCCTTGCCTTTTTATGCCAACATTCTAAATACAACAGCCACTGTTGGGATGTTGCTGTGTTGGAGCAATGTGCAAGCACCTATATGCTCCATTTTATAACATCTGTTCACATTGTAATTTTGACAAAAAAGGTTACAACAAATAGATTCTCAGATAAAACACTAAAACAAAGTCCAAATGATTAGTGAATGCTATTACTATAATTCATCTTTTGTGTTTGGTGCTCCCTCAACTTTGTATTTATTATTAAACTATTTAATCCATGTATTTATTTACAATTGTATTTTAAAACAATAATATGTAATTAATCATTAATTAATAATTATTATTTTCACAATAGAGTTAATACAATTCAACAAAACCCACTCCTCAAACTCCTAGACACGTAAACGTATAAATGGAACAAAAATGTACAACAAATGACGTGTGACATTATTAAAATTTCTCTTTCATGTATGGTTCTCCATGTATCTATTAGGGGGTACCTATCCTCCGATAGGTCCACCCTGTATGACCTAGAAACCTGACACTTGTTTCGCATTAAGAACAAAAAGGCCTCAACAACTTATATATAATAAAGAATGCAGTCAGACTTCCCCATTGAAGTCTATGACTTGATGGATATTTGGAGGTTTGTAACCAGGCAACAGTGCAGAATCATAATGAATGTAAAACATGAGGTCCATAAGTACAGTATATGAATAAATACATTCATTAATCCCTGGTGAAAGGGATTCAAAACATACTAAGTTAAGTTATGAAATGTCTGCATGTGTCCTGCAGACTAGAATTGAAACCGGTTATTTGCAATTTGTTTATGAGAAGTTACATTTGGGTCTATGTGCTAGGCGTCGTGACAAACAGTAATGACATGGACTCTGGTCCTCCATTTGCAGGTATATATTTTTTTTTATCAATCCAAAGATTAGTCAAATGACATCATTTGAAAAAATGTTGGTCAAAGAACAAAGCTGCAACTTGTTACTTCAAGATCCCTCAAGCATATCATTGAGCCTTTGTCAATGTTAAGATTAACTTGGACTCATGAGGACTCATGAGAAAGGGTCCAGATATCTATACAAACAAGCTTTGGAAATATCCATTGCCCTTTGTGTGGAATAGATCATCACAAACCTACTTTGTAGTGTCTTTTTAGTTTATAGACTATGGCTGATTAGTTGAAATTATTTTAGAGGCGTTTGAAGTTACAGCTCTTGGGCTCAAAGAGCTGTCGATTCAGAATTTAATAGTCAGGGTGGTGATCCCAGCTTTGAACAGAGGGTGTATCATTTGAGATAAAAAACCTGCTGCATCATTTAACCTTGTAAACAGTATAATGTTTAGGATATGTGGTTTGGTTTGCCAGATTGGAAGTTCGGTTTGCAAGACTGAGGAGGCATAGTTTTTCCCCTAGGTGGCAGGCTTGTTATTTGTGAGCAACTGTGTGTCGCGTTTCTAAGAGAGTAATTGAATGAGAGACACACAGAATATACTGTATGTTGGACCAAACACTCTAACGAAGTCAAGGTACCAACATCTAGTAGCTGACCTTAAACAATACTGTTGGTGCACCAAAGAGGTACTTAACAAATGGATGTGAAATGAGTGAAAGATTGTGGTTAACTTCATTGTGATGAAAGAGGAGTTGCACACAAAAGGTAGACATTGGTTAACCTTTGTACCTTTTTGTTTTTGTAAATCCAAGTATTTTCTTCCCCCAAAAAGATTAAGTATGTGGTATGTAATCATTATTATGAAATACATTACTTCGGTTAATTAAATGACAGTCAAGCTGGAACTCTGTGGGAAGTGTGTTTTAGGATATTATGAGTGGAGCCAAACTGCCGGAATCCATGTTAATGCTTCTTGATTTACAACAGGTGAATCAATTATTTGCCTCTACATAATTTGATAGCAGTGACAAATAGGGGTTGCTATTCATCAATTGTGGCCCACCGTTGATGTTAAGTTTCATTAAAAGCAAGCACAACCATTTTGTAATGTCAACATGTGAATCGATAGTGACACAGCCAATGTACTGCCTAAGCTCTGAACTGACACATCACTGAGTGGTATGTGTTCAAGCTAAACTGACACGGTCACGCCATGAATGTGTATCAAAACTCAACTGTCATTGCCTGGAGTATGTAGAAGCTGTGGAGAGAGTATAAATGTTTACTGTGTGTTTCAGTATGTGTAGATGAACTTACGTTGTGACAGAACCGAGGTGCCAAGACACATGCAACTTAAAGAAACCAGATTATATATATATATATATATATTTTTACATTTGGAGACAGGGTTGTAAAATGTCTGTGTCTTTTTCCATGTCCATCCAGTTGTCATCATGCATTACTGCACAAGCCTGGTGCAAGAAATGTGAAGTATTTTCAGGTTTGGGCTGTTAGTCCTTCATAGGTCAAATGCTTGATATATTTTTACTGGGGACTATGGTAAATTGTTCTAAATTGAAACATTATTAATTCACGTTAACAAGATTAATGCAAATAAGCACATAGTTCTCTTTAAGATCCGTATCTCAAAACCACATAAAAGTTACTTTTTTATTAAGGGTAATCAGCAAAAAAAAAGACCCTGAATTATTGCCAGAAATCTCTAGGCAGAACCTCAAACCTGTAACCTGCAAGAATCCTGACTGAGCGTCTGTTGGTTTGGGATGTTGCAGTTGAATCAGATCACGGCCCTCCATGAAAAGTTCCCACAAAGAATAGGGAGGGTCCAAGTGTGAGCAAAGCATACTACTGCAAAAAACGTGTATATTCCTCACTTGACCTCCCTCCTGTGGTTTGCCCTACAGGTATTTCATGTATACTGCTTCCCTACTGCATTGCTGCGTGGTCAATGAACAATCATCTCGCACTCAGCAAAGCCTGGTGGTGGTGAGTGACATGTCTAAGTGATGTAAGGGATTGTGGTTCACGACATCAACAACTATCATATTTACAAAAATATTTCTTAAAGGAATGGTAATACGTACAATGTAATCACAAGGGAAAGTGCAGTCCTATGCTTGCTACTTCATTCATTAATCAGTCTTTTCATTAAGAATACAGATTAATCCAATATGGTAGTGTCTAATGAAAGTGACAAAATCATTAATCAAAGCAACTAAATGATCAACTTCTTCAAGACAATATTGACACTAATCATAACTACCCTATAATAAGGACAACATAGGAATGGGTTGATGTAGTCAACTGATAGTTGTTTTGTTTTCCAGTGCCTTTACCCAGGAACAACATGCTTGATAACTAACCCTCTTAAGATAAGCAGCCACAACACCTACAGCCATACTAACCAACATGTACACGTTTAAACCAAGTCCAACACACACAACCTACCCCCCCCCCCACCCCCCCCCTCCCAAAAATGGACACTGTTTTCGTCACCCTGCTTTTCACAGTAATCTCTGTGGCGAGGTGTGATGATGATTTGGCAGTCTCTGTAACATTTGTGTAACATGTATGTAACATAACAGCCTGCCCTCTGGCCTAAGACCCATTACATGGGGGTAATCTTATCTGAGTGACATGAGGGATTAGCATGACTAGCATGACCCGAGAAAGAGCCTGAGGTGGGATGTGGAGTTGGGCTGGTAATCCAGGTCCGCACGAGAAAAACACTTTTTGAATTAGGATACACAACCTGACGCAGACAGTCAAAAAGACACAGACAGTTGAGTGCATTTACAGACAGACAAAAACACAGAAAACAGGACAAAAACAAGGCTACTCATAATAACGTGAATACTAGAATTTGTACATCTTGAAATTCAACATGTGTTCAAAGAGATATAGCCGGAGATATGCATTGTTTTTTATGTTCTTCCATTGGTCATTTGGCGTGTGTGTGTGTATGACTTCCAGCTGGACATGCGGACCTCCTTAAGGGACCCAAGGAGCCCCAGCTGTGACCCAGACACCCACACTTGCCCCCTGGGTAGGGTCTGACAAGCACACAGAACATCTATCTCCAAACAAACAACAGCAATAACAACAACCACGTTCTGGAGCAAGGACAGTAGCTATTTTGGACTTCAGTATTGCTAAATTAAGTTACTTCATTTAAAGAACAAAAGTTACATTTGTGGAGTTAAAGTAATCTTTAAGGACTTTACTCTTCGGGAACATATGCGTTGCCCATGCTTGTAAACTCAGTTTGCTTAATGCCGTCAGCACCTAAACATCTTCAAGAAAACCCCCCAAACAAAAACACCAGTACAGTACCATCTCCTCCAAGACTTGACAGTCTCCAAACCTCAAGATTCGGAAGACAGTCGGACAAAATGCAACTTCATCAAGTTTGGGGAGTTAACCAGGGCGATGGTGAGGGAGGGACGGAGGACAGTGCTACTGTCACAGTCACTTCTGGAGCCACTACATCATCGCCCTCGTCCCGCTTATTTCCCCGGGTGAGAACTGACAGGCCGGTTCATGTGTTAGAGCCCCCAGGAGTCCTATTCATTAAGCATCACTTTTCTGCCACACTGCTGAGAGCAACGATGAGAAGAGTCCACACCTGGAAATTACTCAACAGCCCGTTCTGCTTCAGATTATTTTGGGGGGGAGCACTCAAAAGGCATGATTTTTTAGATGATTGCAACTTGGAGGATGGTTGTTTATGATGTGTGGTTGACAAGTTGTGAGGGCACTTTGGTTTATATGTATAAGACATGTTAAGACGCATATAAGGATACGGTGTGCATCTCTCTCGACAGTGGCAAACAAATATAATTATTTTAGGTGTTTGCGTACAACCTACATACCTGAGAAGTAGGACAGTCCTGTCCAAATGGAATGGTTTCCCATGTGAATGGGATACTTAAACCACTTAAGACAACTTCACATCTCAATTCTGAGAAAAAAAAACTACTGACGCAAATATGAACTGAATTCATATAATGTCATTGTATTAACAACATCCACAAAATGTTGTAAAAATGTCATACATTCCCTAACTGCCGAGACAGTCTGAACAAACATTAGGATCTGTTTAACAGACAGTGCTTAATTCATTAGCTTACAGTCCATAGATAAAATGCATAAACATTTATAGGTCACAGTAAAAAGTACAGGTAATAATTTCATTTGTTTTTGTCTCGGTTTCAAATCATAAAAATCTTTGATGTTCGTACCCCTCTGAATTTATCTCTGTACTCTACCCTTGCTGTTGAAGAGTAATGTTGGAGGGATTCCTTTCATTTATAAGGTATTGTAATACCTTTTTCTAGCCATTTTATTAAAAATCATCATAATACCTTAGCAGAACTGACAATAGTATGACTCCCCCCACTCCCTTATAGAATGGTTTCAGGCACTGAAGTAATATGGCCAAAGCAGTTGTCATAATGATTTAAACCCTGAATCAATTTGCTATATACAAATAAAAATGCAAGGATGTCCCTTAACATGTAAATGTGGACCAATAGTCTGATAAAGTTAACATTTGGGTACATATATCAGGGCAGAAGCAGGGAATTCCAAATGCTTTGTCTCATCTTCCTAGTGGCTAAAGATGTTTGTCACCAGCCAACTCTATGCATCTGAGAGCGATGTGTCGATTTGATTCATCGGCAGTAGATAAACATGGTTTCGTATAATAATTCTGACATTGACACAACATTTTCCGTCTTAATCCCCACCTCCAATATACAGTATGTGTTTGAGGGTTAAAGCTTCGTCTCATTCACAACAGTTCGAAATAAGACCTGCTTTGTGTCTTTGTAACATTTGATTTGGACATTCTTTAAAGAGACAAACGCCTGTGAAGAGCCTTTTTATGATGAGCCTTTTTCTGATATGGCTGCCGAATGGAGACCTTTATATGAGGAGGGAGTACAGGAAGCTCTTTGTACGCGTCTCTCGTTTACGCCCTCTCTCTTCCGCGACATGTTCTTTGCGCCCTTCCCTCACAACTCTCCATGTTCCTCTTTTAAGTCCCCGTCTCTCTCTCTTCCTTCGGACCCGTTTCCTCTTCTGTGCCAGTTCGTCAGGCCCTGTTCATGTGTCCATCGCTCTGTCCCTGGCTCCGACCGATAAGACGGTCATCCAAATGATTTGTACGTCTCTCTCTCTCTCTCTGTCTACTGGCCAGACTTCTTCTCTTTCTGAAAGCTGAAGCTAGTGCGCCGGCTCATCTTCCGTTGCTTCTGGGCAAAGTAGTCCGCCCGTGACGTGCTCGCCCGCGACTCCAGGATGTAGTTGACCTGAGAACAAGAGAGTCACTTTGATGTAGAACTCATCGACATAAGCATTAGATTTACCAGCAACAAGCCCCCCCTCCCCCCCTCCCCATCCTCCAAAATCCATAACTTGCATGGAATGCCCTAGCTCTGGAGCTGCATATCCTCTTTATTCAGCTGAATTAAATAACTGTCAACATTTGTGGTAACAGTCTTAAAGGCTACAGATAGTGAGATAAATGTCATGAAAAAGAAACTTGTATCCTATTATCCGTATCTCTTTCTGAAGAGACAACATGCCTGTGGTATCACCATGTGTATCAGTCCCATGACGCGTCTTGTCACATCCAGTAGATGTCACTAAATCTGAACATATGTTACTTTAACGAGAAATATGGTGATAACTTCCACCACTGGATAGCTCATAAAAAAGGCAAAAATTATGAGCTGGGAGAGCCTAGGTGATGATAGCATAGATAATTGTAATGGAGTTTTAACGCCTAGACCGGGAGATAAAAAGGCAAAGCCTTTGGCCTTGAGAGGGACAAGGCCGTCACTCGACCGATTTGAAAGGCGGAATGATCGCGCGGAATACGTCGGCGGTGCTCTTCCACGGTGCTTTATAGTCAAAGGCGTAAAAATACTGTCAATAATGTCCTGCCTTGTAAAAAAAGAAACCCTTTACATTCGCATGAAACCCCGTGCTAAGACCCAAATGGCTCCCACTCGTTTAATATATGTAGTCTGGTGTCTGGCTAGAATGTGCCCTAAAGGAGGGTGGACCCAGTGATTTGTGTGACTTGTCTTTTATGACGGTGGGAAAGGAGGAGAAAAAGTCCACTCGAACAAGGGACGTATAGAAAAAGATACTTTTGGAGAAACAACGGTGCCATTTACAGTGTCTAGATGTTGTTTTGGATACATGCCTCTTGAGATGTATTATAAATACCCCACCCCTTCCCCCTCCCCCCCTTTGATGTCCTCATGTCACAACCCCAAGAAGATGCCACAGGAACTTCCAAGTAATGAAATCATTATTCTCCGCAATTTGTGGCCGCACTCTGAGGGGGTACCCCTGGGGGTCAATTCCCATTCTTAGGAGAGTTCAGAGCGATGGAATCGTCAGGGGAGGAACTTATTAAAGCGCCAGCTCATGGGTCACACCTGCCAAGCCTGGTGACATGGCTCGACAGAACAGCCCTCGTCGATGACATGCTACTTAAAGCCTTGTCCCCAGGGTCCCCAGGGAGCCAGGTAGCAGCGTCCTCTCAATTACCTGCAACCTTCACCCCACCTGCCCTGCCCTTCACCAGACAGTCACATGTTCTACTCTGAAGGGTTGTCATCTCAAAACTCCCCCTAAAAGTCATAATAATTAATAATCATTAATACTCATTAAAGAACACATCATTATCTTCCATATTCTAATTGCGCGTCAAATTATCGTACATGTTAGTGGAAATGCCTTGCAGCCTCAATCTACATTTTTAATAGGAAATTATACCTATCTTTGAGACGGAACACAATTAGGTTTCCAACCCTAAGGGCACATAAAGGACTGCATAATAAGAACCAAACTGTCAATATATATCGACAGGACGGTAAATGACCGTTACAGACCTGATTGGCTTTGGTGACATGCGTATGGAAACATTCCGTTTACTTTGAAACTCAAGTCTTGGCAACACCCCCCCCCCCCCTCCCCACCCACCCTTATTTTACGAGCCCCATCTTTTCTCACCTTGAGCACGATTTCATTGACGGTAGCAGCATCGGACTCAAAGTACAGGGGCCTGTAGTCGTGGCTACTGAGATAAGTCAGCTTGAATATTGCATGACCTGAAAGACAAAGAGGAATAGGTTTTTAGTCACCAGATAAGAATCCATAAAAAATAAAATGACCAATAAATAAATAATGTATGCTCAGCATGGTCAAGGCTGTGGCAGCTTGTAACACTGAGTTGGTGTATCAGCTGTCGGGAGTGGTTATAAAATACAGTGTGAATAAATTAATGGAAAATAAGTAGTTGAAAACTGCTAAGTCTAGAGTGCTGCACACTATATTGTTGACTGGACTTTCACACTCTACACTCATTTCCTACCATGCAGAATTGATGCTATTATGTAATATTCATATGTGCAAGATCAACAACACCCCTGAGGTTAGGTCACCACCCATGAGGTGTTTGACGCACTTAAGAGAGCAAAAAAAAAACGAAACCGTTTAGCACATGAAAAACCTTTTGACGCAGAGACAGGTTTTCCAATCCATTAGTATGTTAATGCATTCATGTTACGTTATAACCGAATGAGGTGACGGGCTGAGCTCATTACAGAGCAACTGCCCCTGGGACGGAAGGAGTCGAGAACGCCTCAAAACCTGTAAAATACAGACATTTTATCAACGTTATCCTAAGATCCTTGGCCTTGTGCAGCAACTGTGAAGGACTAAATTATGTTAAGTTTTCGCTTTGCTACTTTTCTCATCTCTCTTTTCTCCCCTTGTCTATAAGCCTCTTCTCCTCTGGCTTCTTTTGCTGTACCCATTTCATATTTCATGTCTAACCTTGTGCTCCGGACAAGCCATTCATTACTGTTAATGCATTGCACTCTGGTGTAAATCAACCAGGGGGCTCAATAAGAGAGTGAAGGCTAACATATGCAAATTTTCAAATTCCCCAAAGTATTCCCTCCCCCATACATCCTAGAGTCTAGCCAATTGGCCACAATCAATTACAGGAGATTTAAGTGGCCAGTATTAATTTATTTTCCAACTCGCATAGTTCTTCAAAAAGGGGTATAGTTGATGTGGTACAGGGCCCTAGAATCATGCATTAGGGCAATAAAAATTCATGCAAAGACAATATGTCAAAGCTGGGTAGAAAAATTGTTCCAGCTAATGGATTCTCAACAGAAAATAGCTTTTAAGCAATTAATCTTTTAGTTGTTTTAATACCAAAAACCTTATTTTCATCATTAAAGTAGCTGGATGCCACAATCTGTACGTAGCTATATGGCGCAATGATCGAAAACACCATTAACATTGATCATGATTGTAAGAGCCTCAGTTGATATCACAATGATCATCTTGCCACTTTCTTGTCTTACTGAACAAACATTGACGTAGGGATGCTTTTAGAGTGCTTGCATTCACTCCAAAATGTAAATGCCCCTTTTTTAGAAGCAAATGGAACTAATTTAGCTCTCAGCAATTTATTTCAAACTACATACATACAGACATTACATTCCAACGAGACATTAAAATGAAAAAAAAAAAAAAAAAAAAAGAGGGTGTTGATGAAGTTTCAAAACGTATCCATTTGCCCTTGGTTTCATTGGTATCATTTCAATGCCATTGGCTCTGCAGAAACGCATGTCAAGTTCACGCTCTGCTAGCCTTCGACACGACCCGGTGTTCGGGCCATTGTATTCACACAACAAGGCCATCTCTAAATATCCACCTTAGAGGAAGAAAAGAAATAGAAAAAAACAAACAAACAAAAAAGGACGACGATTCAGGTTCCGGCGAAGAAGCTATTCTACCAAGCCGGTGATGTGGAACAAAGGTTCCACTCAAAAGTGGAGGAAAGTGGGGAGACAATGGAGGAGGAGCGTTGTGGCTGTCTTTGCCTGAGCGCGGCACTCGGAGAGCGCGTCTGCGGAGAGGAGCAGGCCCTCATTAACTCTGACACCGGCTCTTATGTATCCCCCTTCATTAGAGGGGTAAGAATAGAGATACTTTTCCAAAGAGTGGTGCTGAAAGCCATAACTGACGCAGTGGTGTGTAAAATGGTGGTGGCGAGGTGCACCCTGACACTTCGGCTCCTCCTTCCCATCCTCCTCTCCTTCATTAGTCCTTTTCTGCGGCTGAGCTTTTGTTCATTTGTACTTGTGTGGGCTGGGGGAAAGTCACTAAGGGATTCTCTCACACACACACACACACACACACACACACACACACACACACACACACACACACACACACACACACACACACACACACACACACACACACCCCATCTCATCACTACCAGTTAAAAGTTATCTTAAACTCAACATTGTGGAGCACGGAACAATATCTGTATCAAAGAACAATGGCTACTCTATTCAGAAAAAAACCCCATCATACCATGCCAAAGGGTGCTTCTATTAAAAATACTAATCAGTACTGTGTGAGAACCACTTGGTAGCCCCTACCACCGTCCACCACCTAAAGAGGTCCCCCTTTGAAAGGTTTTGGTAGGAAAACACAATCGAGACCGCGACCTCTTTAAAACGACTTGATATATCTACTAAGAACCAGGCTCTTTCAACCATCTCTCCCTCCCCCAATCCTTAGAGAGGAGTCCCTAGTGGCGTCAAGCCTTTAAAAAATGTTTTGGGAGCGCTTGATGAATAGATCAGAGGGGCGATGAGCACCTCTTTCCGACGTGGCGATCGTGACCCCCCCCCCCCCCCCCCCCCCCCCCCCCCCCTCTTGCCGTCTGCACCTCATCAATCATGCCATTGTCTGATTTGAAAGGCAAGCCATGTAAGTGTCATATCCACTCAAAGCCGAGGAGAGACCAGCCAACGGGATGAGCATAGGATCAAATGAGACAGAATCTTCAATATAGTAGCGAGGAGGAAGCTCTTTTGATAGGTCCACGGATGAACGTCTGGATGAGGTGAGCTACGGCATGGCTGTTTAATTGGGTAGCGTTAGCTGTCGCAATTCTTCTTTCATAGCGGGTGGAAGCTTTTGACGACGCTCCCTTTTTTGCGCTCACTTTGATAACTGCTCTTACATAATGCAAGAAGGGCATTAGGCGAAACATTCCCGGAGTACAAAAGCCTTCATAATGCAACCTCTGCGGAATTAAGGATTGTTTAAGACCGATCCGTTGCCATTCAAAAAGACATCAACTCCCTTTAAGTGAAAAAACTAAATGTAAAACACATTGTCACCGCAGAATTACGACACCTCCCCTGCAGTGGAGATATCCTTGTCAAGTGCCAAAGGGTCCATAAAAAAACACAACTGAAAAATCTTTTGAGGGGGGGGGAGGAGGGGGCGAGGGATGCGGGGGCGAGGGTTAGGTTTGCTGAAATTGATTGAGTGGGAAAGCCTGTAGGGGGTGGCATGACTGCTTGTTTGGTGATTAAAAGACACCAACCGGAGCAGTGGTCGGGTATGATACTGATTATTGGAAAATACGAGACGGTTGGGCCTTTCGCTGCCACACATGCTTCCTATTTAAATTCAATAACTTCACCCCCCCCCCCCACCCCGCCCCCCCCCCCCCACTTGCTGATGTGACAGTGGACGCTTACCCTCAAGTTCAAGTTTCATCGTAATCATTTACACACTCCTGCGCTCCCCATTTCAAATTAAGACAAATGTCCACTCCGGTCGATGTTCTCATCCTCGCTCTCCTCTTTTAGTCTCTCTCTTATTTATATAACACACACACAGGCCTATTGAAGCAATACGTCATGGACATAAATATGTCCTGACGTGTGCTACGACCCCACCCAAACAAACGTTCAACTGCATTACTGTGAGGTAAATGCTGTCAATCAGACACTTGAGATGAATTACCACACACAAACATTCAACTTTGGCAATTTGAGGTTTTCGGGTTAGAACGTTTTTTTTTTTCTTTTTTTTTTACCCATGACCAGTTTTGAATGTTTCTGGTGTCAAGGCCTGTGTCAAGTTCACTTTCAGCCTATCGAAATGCCAACTGGATACACAGTGAAATTGTGTGTGACCTTGGCTTTCGCTAAGTGGATACCCGAATTTGGGAGTTAGGAATAGCAACTAGTCCTTTCAAAGCCCCCTAAAAACACATTGCCTCCCGTTAAGGTCTCATAGCAGCAACACGACAGTTCAAACAACAGCAGAAAACCAATCCGTGCCACTCCAGCTAGCTCGACGAAAGAAATAAACTGCGACGACTCTTAACTTTCCCCTTAGTGGAAGCGTCGGAAAGCAGCATCCCTCTGTTCCTCCCTCTTTACCCCCCCCCCACTCCTACATTAGCTGGCCTTCATTAATCTTCGTGCCGTCTTCTTTACCTAGTCATGTAGAACCGCTCGATGGGGGGGAGAGAGAGGGAGAGAGAGAGAGAGAGAGAGGGGAATGGGGCGGGGGGGGGGCAGTACCAATTACCAGGTCAACCAAGTGTTCAGCCCCAGTGACGCAGAGGAATGAGCCCTTACAGGAGGGGGATCTGGGTTGGAATGGGCCAATGAGCGGCTAATATTGATGGACACAAGAGGGATAAGAGAGAGGGGTATTGGGGGGGAGGAGGAGGGGTACTGGTTCAGGTCCACGGGGTGAGCTGGATGGTTCCTGAGTGGGGAAGAGGGATAAGGATAATAGCCTGCATGCTAGGGGATCTATTGCTCTGAGAGGTGAGTGAGCGACTTACGTGTGTGGTGGATGAACTGTGGTCGAGTGACCAACCTTTGGCATTTTTGTCAGCTTTCATTGGGTAGTTAAATGCCATCTCGTAATGAGGGTAAAAATAACCATTTCCCCCATTTACTGTTAGACTCGCTCTAAAGCATCGGATGTCACACAGTGGACCTCCCCCCTCCTGAGAGAGCCACAATGATCAGGTGATGCACACCATCCCCATATCTTGATCTCGCACGCCCCCATCCTGACTCAATAGGCCCATCTGTTCCTACCATCCCACAATCTTGCCTCGACCACCTTTCTTCTGTCCAATAATATAAGGGTTCAGTGAGGGCAGTTTAGGATCTCTTGGGGCTGGGACGGGTTTTCCCCACCACGGAGAACGATCTGAAGGAAGGTCTGAGGTGGAAGTTTTCAGAGAGCAGCTCAGGGGGGTTGAGGGGGTAAAGGGGGAGGGGGGTGTTACGAAAGGCAGGAGTGGATGGCTGTAGATTAGCATAGATCCGCTACAATGGCTGTAGATTAGCATAGATCCGCTAAAATGCTACAATGGCTGTAGATTAACATAGATACGCTACGATGCTACGAGGGCTGTAGATTAGCACAGATCAGCTACGATGCCGTGCATATAGACGGAAGTAGCAATGCTTCTTACTGGGGCTCCTCTCCTCCACGAGATCACAGGCACAGAGGTGGTCTGAGTCGATGGAGATGGGCTTCTGTCGGATCCAGAACTTGGTGCTCGTCTTCTGGTTGGTGACCGGGTCGATCTCAACCTTCTCCCCCGAGACACCTAGGGAGAGGAAGGGACACAGGAACGAGAGTGAGAATAGATACGTTTATATATAATATAGACCTAGTATAACATGACGCGGTAGACAAAGTCCAAATAAGGACTTTTAGTGGCCAGGAGAAGAGCTATGACGACGAGATGGATTGTTGTGGGTAAAGAGTAACATTGCTTTTCTTATCCAATTAACACAAAGCGATGACGAGCAAGCATTTGACTTTTATTGCCGTCCTTTCATTTTGTTTTGCAGCACAGTAAGTCACTTGCCTGCCCCCTTTGATGAACACTTTAATAACTAACACTGTGCCAAATAATACAAAATAAGTCATAATAAGTGAAGATATTTAGTGTGAGTATTCATTAGGCTATGTAAGACTTATTTAAAAAGCCCGTACGGTTCGTTATTGTTTTATTATCATCTATGTATCAAGTCGATGGCCATAAAAATAGCATCTAATTCTGCCTATGCAAGAAGACTTGATGGAATGGGGACATCTCAAGTTCTTTCAATGCCACCAGTGATGACAGGTTTGTTTTGTTTACATTGCAGGTACTGTACTGTGTCTCTCCCTCTGCCTTTTGTTAGCCCTCTTCATTTGGTTATCAGGCGAGCCATTTGGTTGAATGACAATTGCACTTTGATGCTCTTCATGAAGGCAGTAGAAAATAGAGTAGGCACACACACAGCGTGATATGCCCGCCTTGCTGAAAAGGCGCACACACACACTCGCACGCATGCACACACACACTCTCTCTCTATGCTGGTCTATGACAGATGTGTCAGCTGTCAATCACAGAGCTGAATGTGAGGGAGTGCAGGCAAAGGGCGATGAGCTGAACCTCGGCTGTCAATCACGCGACGACGGTCACCATTTCCACAGGGAGCAGAGATCCCATCCTGCTTCGTGGTGTTCCGGGTACCAGCCAAGACTATTCTCACGGCTTTGATATCGGGGGACCAGTTTTTGCGTTGTATTTGAAAACTGAAATTTCAGTTAACTTTTCAACTTTTACTGGGTCTTTAAAATGCATCTATTTATAGTTAAGAAATTAAATAAAATCTTCACAGATTATTAGCTGAAAAAACGTCCATTCTCCTACTTGCTGCTTCATACAAGTCAATAAAGCACTTTTTTTTTTACAATCCTGACATGTATTAATAGTGGAAACACCAACCAATATGTATACGTCCAATGCAAACCCCATAAACGGGCATTATGAAACATCGTATTAAAGAGAATAATTATTTACCGGAATACAGGATCTCTATTGGAGAAGCGCTTCAGATTTAGATGTCCCTGCACAGTCCCATCCTCACTTTGACTCTATACATCTCCGCCAATGCTGTAATATGGACTCAGTCACTTGTATTGATGATAATGGTTATTAAATTGCACCCCCTATTTTTCCTCGGCCACATGGAATTGGTTGCTATAACAAGCCCTAATCCAATTCCATGACAGAGACCCCGCCTAATGCCATGTGAAGGAGGCAGATTGAGCATCACATTGAGGGTTATTAGAAAAATTAAGACATGGGGGGTAGGGGGAGGGCACCCCATGTACCCTTCCCCTTCGTAGACTAGTTCCGCCTCCCAGAACCATTAGCCCATTCCCGTACCAGAAGGGTGGGGAGGGCGTCGTGGCCACGCGAGCCGCTGGTGAGTGAGTTGTTCCCGACCCTAACGAGAGACGACACGTTCCCAATAACCGCTCCGGTAATTCGGCCCATTCGTTTCCCTCGCCGCGCTTAACAAGCTTTATTAAACCGGCAGCGTTGCATGGCTGCCGCCGCCATCTTTTATCATTTGCATCAATTACTGAGGAAAGGGGGGGGGGGTGGGGGTGGCTGCGTCCCCCTACTCTCTCCATGGGTAGAGGTCGACCCAACCACTGACGTAGGGCGGAGTCAAGTCTAGCTAGGAGAGTAGCATCAGTTGACGGGTGGCCATGTTAAATTTAGTTTACGGTAAAGCAGTAGACAGCCAAGACTCTGTTCCAACTGAATACAAATGTTTCCTCATGCATTAGTCCACATCTATGGACTGCATAGGTAAACAGGAGCATGGACTCGAAGACAAAGTAGTGCATGTCCCTGAAAGTTGTGGAGATGTCCCAGAATTTGAGTCTGAACAGGTACAACTACTGAGCGAGTTCTGTGCTCCGGCTTAAAGGTCACATGATCGAGGGGGCACAAACTGGCTGTAGAATTCAACTCGTGGGTACACGGTGTAGCGTACAAAGTAGTGTAGAAACGTGGCTGTTGGTGGCATGTTCTCCAGAGTATGGTCTGGACTCGTCACATCTAAGCCGTTAAACAGCTCTCCCCTCAAACATTTGTTTTTGAAAGATCTTTCCGAGGCCGGTGCGACCTTTTCGAATCTGCCCGCGGGACAAATACGAGTCGAGCGCGCACGCACGCATGCACAGGGGCCATCGCCGTAGGTGCACAGACACCCAGGCATTCTCGTTCGGCCCTCGCACACCTGCTGTCAGGACGGTCACGTGCAGGTGTGTGCGCACGCACGCAATCCGAGAGCCATCTGTCCGCAGACACCTCTCGCACGGTGACTGGTGCCACCCCTTCCTCTACCTCTCCGCCACAAGAAAGCCTGCCACATACACACACCTCCCTTTGTGTAACAGGGACCCGGAGAGATAACTAGAGCCGTCTGCATGCCATTCAACCTCTGAAACTGCCGTTTTTCTTTTTATTTGAGGGGGCTGGATGGGGGTTGGCTCCCAAATTACCGGCATGCGGTAATCAGTAAGAATCCTGGGAGTGTAGCTATTCTTTGTACTGTTCCAGCCTGTTCTAAAAGACGCCACAAAGCTTTGCACACTGACAGGGCCAGGAAAATGAGGTGGGAGGGAGGGAGCGCGTTTGAGTCCAACAAACACTACCCCTACGTACAAACTAAAACCCCTTATAAGGTTTGTCAGCTCAGCTTACCGCCACCTTTTCGCCTCGCCGTCCCCGAAAACGTTGTTTAATCTGACACGGCGGCGGGGTATCTGTTGGCGTGTAAGCCGGGATGTTCGCAAGCCGCAGTCTGCTGATGAAACCCCAGGAACTCCCCCTATCTCCCAGAAACACGGGGGCTACCGTCTGCCAGGCGTTGACGTACCGGGGGGGGGGGGGGGGGGAACATCTGACGTGCCCTGCGTTTAAGACCCATCCCTTGTCAGACTAGGGATTGGAAGCACCGCAAAGCTCTGGTTTACGTTAAACGATATCGGTTTGGGTAGAAAAGCTGATAAATAACTGAAACTGCGAAGAGCGCTACCGTATCTTCATCTGGAGGACTGTAGAAATGTTAGTGCGCTACAGCTCGTCGAGTTTTAGGACAATGCTGAGGACAAAAAGTCTGTGTCCAAGAAGGGATTACCTCATGTTTCTTTTGTGACCCGCACGTTCCTTGAGATTCACATTCTTGTCAGTTTGACTTCAAAAAGCTTCCTTTTGCGTACGGTATTTGCACTATATTTAGAAATAGAACCGTGACCAGATCTGATCTTGTCGTAATGGCCACAATTGTAGCTGTTCTAGTGATGGAGGGGTGGCCATACATGGCGACATGGTTCCTCTTCGTGCCCGTGGCCATCATCCCTCAGTCTCCTCCTGGTCTGAATTAGCTCTCATTACGACCATCACATAACCCTGGCTGGAGTAGCCACGGCAGCAGTTACCATGGCAGTTCTCGGTAAACAACAAGATGGATGCTGCTTTCAAGGAAGTGACCCTGTGCCCTTGGGCTGACCTGTGACGATGCTGTGATTGGTAGGGTTTGGTTTCATACCCTGGTCGTGCTTGTGTTCCCCTGGCTGAAACCTAACCTCGGCCGAGGGCCTGCCTGACTAATTGGAAACAGAAAGCATGAGAGAGAAGAGATACAATTTGGGGAAACCATTAAGGTATAAAAAAAAAACTAAAAAAAACTTTTTAACATACGCAGATGTTGGACCTTTGTTTCCATTGTTTTGAATAGTTGCTTCTAATAGTTTTTGTTGGTCAGTCATTTGTGATTTTGTGATTCACTCATTTGTTAGACATGTTTGCATTCATTCCTTTTTCCATCTTTATTTGTAGAACCTGAAATTGATGCCTTTTGTGACAAGGTTCTGATATTTGGAACAATGGATTGACTCCTAGGGAGTAGAGAGTGTGTGTGTGTGTGTTTGAATTTCTGTTTACCTAGCTGCACGTCGGTGGTGAAGCGCAGCTTGTGGATCATACTGATCTTGAAGGACTTGTAATGGTGGCTGCTCAACATGTCCTGAACCGTGGTGATGTCGATGGGAGGGTCCTCCTCCGAGCTCTCCTCTCCTCTGGAGCCTGGGAGAGGGGGAGGAGGGTGGGAGGAGAGAGAGGAGAGGTGGAGTAGAGGGAGAGTAGAGAGAGAAGGGGAGTAGAGTAGAGAGAGGAGAGAGAGAGGAGAGAGAGAGGAGAGAGGAGAGGGGGAGAAGAGGGGGATGAGAGAGAGGAGAGGGGGAGGAGAGAGAGGAGAGAGGACAGAGGAGGGGGAGGAGAGGGAGAGGAAAGAGAGAGGAGAGAGGGAGGAGAGAGAGGGAGGGAGGAGAGAGAGGAGGGGGAGGAGAGAGAGGAGAGGGGGAGGAGAGGGAGAGGAGGAGGAGAGAGAGGAGAAGGGGAGGAGGAGAGAGAGGAGAGGGGGAGGAGAGAGATGAGAGGGGGAGGAGAGGGAGAGGAATGAGAGGGGGAGGAGAGAGAGGGAAACAAAGAGGCATGCGAAATTCGACAAAAGAGAGAGAAGAAATAAGAGAGGCATGGAATGGTGTTAATAGTGAATCATTTTGGCATGTCTATCTCTACGCTTTGTGCCATGAAGAAGAGGTCTGGTAACATGGGGAGGCAACATCAAAAACCCTTTAGTAAAGTCACTGAACTGGTGCAAAATAAAAGACCTATGTACCTTTGACAGGCCAGAAATGTGCCCCAAATAGTGGCTCAGCACAGGAGAATATTATATCCAAATACAGAGCCCGAAAGTCCTCCAAAAAATTGTCCAATAAAATACAGTATATACAGTAAAATACTGTATCCAGCAGTATTGACCCAAGCAGATACTCACTGTTTTCTCTGACCAAGCAGAACTCCAGGGTGCTCTGGCTCTCTAGGGTGCAGTCCAGATCTACGGCCACGTTGGGTTCCGCCTGCCTCTCAAGTCTGTACATGGGACCTGAGGAAGAAGGAAGAGGAAGATGGTTAGACGGAGACAAGTGACAAAGATGGGTCCCAAAACTGCTGGCTCATACCGGGGCATTTTTACAGGACTGTTGAGGAATGCGTACGGCCCCCTGTTAACCTATTTGCTTTTATGATTTCCACAGAGAACATATCTATAGATACTGCGAAGCGCCGCACCTGTGAGTTAGGTTCTCTTCAGGTCCACTTACAGAGCAGGTAGAGCAGTATAGAAAATGTCCCACCCTCGAGAAAATGGCGATGTATTTCGAGTGTAGCAGCCTCCAATAGCTGATAGAGTGGATGTCCACAATTAGCTGCCACACACAATGCTCTTTGGCTCCCGCCACACTTATCAAGACCAAGGGCGTAGTGGTCACCACTCTTGCTCTACCTCTCTTCCCCCTCTCTGTCTCTCTCTCTCTCTCTCTGCTCTCAACCCTGTCCCGTCCATTACTTGCTCTTTCAATGCCAGCCAAACAAGGGCCGCTTTCAGACTCTCACTGCACCCCCCTGCCCCACCCCCACCCCCCAACTCCAACCACGGAGACTCTTTTCATCTCAGTCCTCAGGCATGTCAAGGTCACGGTGCTATGCCGTATTTAGAAAAGCCCGATTAGATTCGCAACCTTTTCTTTTTCCCCGCGACCAGGAGTCTTGCAGTAATGGGGAGGGACCCAGTTTAGGCTGACCTCTTTGGGGGCATGGAGGAGAGATAGCCAGATGCAATTATATCACTGAAAAAGGGACCGACAACGGAATGAAGTGAAACTGTATTGAGGTAACATCCAAATGGTACTGTACTGGGGGCCGAGGGAAAAGAATTGGAGGATTTTCTATTACGGTAATGCTTTGAGGTTGGGGGAGAGGTTAGTGGAGGGGTTGGGGGGGAGGGAGGGCTGGCAAAGGTACAAAGGTTTCTATTACTGTATGACATATACAAGGGCAGAGGTTTAGAAATGACATAATGACAAATTCAAGGCACTACAGGTACTACAGTGCAGAGTCAAAAAGCTGATGATATTCCATTAACAAGGGCAAGAAAAAAACATCTGGGTAGTTCACTTTAAGGAGGAAATGTAAACAGTGTTGACACATACAAATATATCATTTATATATTTAATTTCTCGCGTGTATTTTGCCAAACTTTGGATTCCAATTTTATGTGTGAGCAAACATACAAATCGTTCATTGAATCTTACAGTATTCTCGACCTTCTGAGAAGCCAAAAATGCACTTAGTCAGTGATAGTTTGTGCACTTTATTCACAACAGAATCAATTTATATGTAGACAATGTGATCTTGTTGTTCATAAAAAAATGAACCAGAGGTCTTTTTAAGTAGTAGCACTGGCATACAGAGATTGGATTAACAAGTAAACAGGGGACGTGGGCCAGGCACATTGCATTATATCTCCAGGTATAATTTAATCCACCTTGTCCATCTGAATCAATATGTTATGTCTGAACGATGGCACAGGAAAGGTAGACATCTTGGTAGCACTGTGTAAGAACACCCTGCAGTGTCGTGATATTATATTAGAGGGCTTAAAAATCTACCCCCGTGACAACGCATGTGTGAGCGAAGAAAGAAAAGCGTGTATTTTTTTTCTTCAACACAAAAAGGACCCAAGAAGAAAAAAAAAAATCTATACAACAGAAGCCAGTCAAAGTAGGGCAAAGACTTTGGGCAATATTTACCCTTTCGCAAATACCGTGGGTCTCGAAAATGTCAGCCGGGGCGGCGGCGAGCTAGCGATCTGCGGGGAGGAAAGTAATATGCCTCTTTGAAAAGCCCTTGAGGACCTCCTCATGGAAAGGTAAACAAACATGGTTGGGATGCACTGAGGGACACCTCGCACGACGGCGGTTGAAACTTCGCGACTTTGCGCTTCAATCTCCAAACTTGCAAAGTAGCGCAGACCTCAAGTTCTTTCAAGAAAAAGATAAGAGACAATGCACGTGTGGTAAGATTTCTCTGTCTCTTCTGGAAAGGCCGCAAACCTTGAGGAGTCACTGTTGAGATGTCAAGTTTGAAGTGAAGGGGGGGGGGGGGGGGTGAAAGAGTGTGACTAATGGTGAACACAGAAAGTGACCTTTTAGATTCCTGCCTGCCGCAGAGATCCATGGCGGAGTGGGTGCACCTCGGAAAGAGGACATGACGTGACCTCAGAGATTTATGCCCGGCTGACTAAAACCACATGCTGAGAAGTGGACACTGTGTGAGCGTGTGTGTGTGTGTTTCAGCATGTGTGTGTGTTTCAGCATTTGTGTGTGTGTGTGTGAGAAATTGTAAAAGTGTGAGTGAGTGAAGGCCACACAGCAGGTGTAAGTTATCCATGCCATTGAAAAAAAGTAGATATGGCTTCAAACGAGTAGAACACAACAAATAAAGTCCTCTGACTAAAGCAAGGTTTAAGTAGCCACCACGGGCAATCAAGGGTGCTATTTTTTTTTGTAATTTGGGAATACTAGACATCAACTTGCCTGGAGGCGAGACACGGTACTATACATGTTGGGTTCTTACATACGCATCCATGAAGATGGAGGATTAGCAAACATGACAAGAGCCATGAGAGAAAGCGTACTTTGGGGGAGCCATTCACCCCAATATCTCATTGGCATACAAATGACTGTGCTCAACCAAATACGTGTGCTTGTGGTTGAGCAGAGTCATTTGTGTGGCGATGTAAAATAAAAAATAATTTTAAAAAATCATATATACACACATTTAGGCTACACGCAGTACGCAAACTATGTATGCACAAAGAAAAACTGCTAAAATAAAAAGGAAAAGAAGACCTCGTTAAAATAAACGCATCGAACTCTCAAACAACCAAAATGTCCCACCAAAAAGCGAAATACTGTGCAGAACACACATGCCTCTCTCCCCAAGCACCAGACCTCATTTGCAGTTCAAACACATGCGTCGTCCCAGGCCCAGCCATCACCTCCTCCCCAAATGTCACCACAGTTTGCCCGATAATGTGCACAAGCCCCATTCAATACCCCCTTATCTACTGGCACAGACCAAACCATTTTATATTCCACCCCCCTCCCCCGCCCCCCTCCCCCCAGACAAATACACACCTTCTGAGACGTCATATTTCATAGCGTTAAA
The DNA here is from genome assembly GCF_021917145.1 of Hypomesus transpacificus. Taxonomy (NCBI): domain Eukaryota; kingdom Metazoa; phylum Chordata; class Actinopteri; order Osmeriformes; family Osmeridae; genus Hypomesus; species Hypomesus transpacificus. The sequence goes on from NW_025813796.1 coordinate 1,953,223, forward strand.
AAAATCCACTTATGTTCTATTCATTCTGTTTTTTCTTTTCGCATTACAAAAATGTGCACAGTATTATGGATTTTGCATTATTGTCCTTATAAAAATATTGGGGGGGAATTATTGATTGGACAATTTCTTATGGACTGGAACTATCCGATCACAAACACATGGAGGGAAAAGAGGGGCTGTCAGAGATAAGCAGTTTGCCCTTAAGGAGAGAGAGGTCGTGTCACCTTGCAGAAGCAAAGAGATGAATTTCATAAATAAAATATCCGCAAGACTCTATTCAAGTTCATAGTCTGGATGTATGACTTTTGATTGCGATGTTCCCCTGAAATATGTTTGGGTTTGTATCGATTTATTTTATTGCTGCTGTTCTCTCAACCGACAGAGGCGGGTAGAAGTAGAACTGGGATTAATGCAATCAGTGAAGGATAGCGAACATATATTTATGCTAAGCTCCTGCCAGAAGAAAAACAAACGCAAAGATGGAACGATACAAAGGATTCGGGGAGAAATGTCACTTTGGCAGACAATGAAAGACAAAATTGCCAATACCAGCAGTATTTGCACCAAGCTAGGCACATTGATCCCATTCTAAAAGTAATTCACTGGCGAGGTAAGAATCGTCACTCAACCACACAGCAAGATGGCGAGACCTTGAACTCTTATTGTGAAAAGAAAAGTGAGGAAGAGATTGAAAGAGAGACAGAGAAGATTGGAAAGGAGTCTCACTCTAGTGAGTAAATAAATAATCAATACTCATCTAAATGTAAATGAGAGAGAAGCCCTCACTTGAAAGTGTGCACGTGCGTGCGTGCGACTCCGAGAATCAGAGGGGTGGTGGTGTTTTGGGGTTATCAACTGGCCAATTTTCCACAGACACTGGGCCACAACCTAATCACCATCACTCAGGTCTTGGCCTGCAATGGATATAGAAATAAATCCCAACCCATCACCTGAGCTCCAGCCATGCTAGGGTGGGCATGGGTGACATGCTTCGCTGAACCCAGAGCTTCTCTCACACAAGATTTGGTGGGGTTTCTGTGTAGTGTAGACATGTGAGGGCAAGCTTAATGAAATAAGGCCAACTAGAAACTGAAAATGCTGAGGATTGTACTCAAAGAACGTATAAAATAATGAGAATTGTTCAATCTGCCCCTCAAGTCAATAACGATATCTAAAATAACGCTGCTAAAGTTAAAAAGAAAACTCCATAAGCAATCACAGTTGATGATTTGGGGATATTCCAAATATGTGAAAAAGTTAAAAAGGCCAGATATTTAGCTGTGTCACAAAAACTTTCACAAATCTATACTAGTTAGTTTAAGACACCAAACTGATCTAAATGTGATAAATTAAGATAACATGTTATCATAATTGTAAAATTGTGAGTTCTATAACAATGCTTGACAGTAATTTAACATATTTCATTCTTACATGCAGTGAAAACTAACAGTCAAGACAAAACCTGCGGGGATTAAGAAATTGTATCCGCTGTCCACAGAAAGCAGTTTGATGTTTGTCTGTTCAAACTAAACATAAATAATATGCCTTTAATATATTAAGAATCTCTAAACTAGAAATCACTACAAAAACATAAGTATGCAGGCTGACTTCCTTGAATAATCCAACCCAAGAATGTGTTTGTCCTGTGTGTATAACTAACATCTGCAAGCAACTACTATGGCGGGGGAATCCCATTTGTTTTCCTCAGACTCCTTTAAAACAAGGATGAGACCATGGAGAGAGCATGCAGAGGGTTGAGATGACACCTGTTATGCCAGACAAAGCTGTCAGACGCGGCCAAGTGCTGTGCACTCCGCACAAACGTTCAATCCTTCATGTTGTCAGTTTAGACCGAGACAAATACAAATGCACTCGGATATCCCCGTGTGGCAGCACACGGACGTGGGATCAGACAGACAGACAGACAGACAGACAAACAGACAGGCAGACAGACAGGCAGACAGACAAACAGACAGGCAGACAGACACGCAGACAGTCAGACAGAGCGAGGACCTGACGTACGGCCTTCGCCAAAGATCCTCGTCGTTTGAGCGCGGCGTTTGTGTGTTGAGCTCACTGTTATTCCAAAGATTATCCATCATTATTGTTAATCGCAGGCACATTATATGGTCAGTGTCACATTACCTAGAAGTAGGAAAACATCTCGGCTGAAAAGCTTGCGAGGCTACGGCGAAATACACTAGCCATGAAACTCATTCAGAAATTGTCTGTGGCTTTTCATGGTGCTCCTGCTGTCATCTAACCTACTCGATTCATAGAACCAGAGGTTTGCCTGGTCCTCTATGCACAGGGGGGAAATGAGGGTTAAACCCATTGAAGGCAATAATCTGGCAACCAAAAAGGGATAATAGCACCACTTCAATAGGTGTTGAGAGTTTCTGTGCTGCAGAAGATGGACGTAACTGGTAAGGTATTTTACCTCAGGATATTTGGAGACTTTTCTCAATGCATTTATCCCTGGCCTACACTACAGGGGCCTTTTAGGGATGAAAGTGGTCCAATTTTGATTTTGCTTTGTCAACTGAGCAATTGGGAATGCTTTGACGAATTACATAATTAAGAGAGTGTGTTTTTTTGTGTGCATGTGTGTGTGTAACTCAAATGATGGCAAGACCGTGGCTTTAGAACAATATTTTCTCCCATTAAACCAATTTTAGTAAGCGGTTGGGCATGGTTTTAGTTTCATTCAAGGGCTTCTTTTGGATCCCCAGGAACTATTCTCCCATGTGACTTGACACAGATTGAAGCAAAAAGTGAAACAAAGGCGTAAAAAAGAAAAGAAAAAGGGGTAACGCTGGTGAAATCTTGACAGCACAAACTGGTTGGTTGTTCATAATGTCTGTTCCATCACATCTGTTTCTCTTTATACCCACTGAGTCAGTCATCCTCCATTCTCCTTTCTTTAAAGGAAGGAAAGCCGGCACAATCATTGCAGCAAAAATCCTCGCCTGCCTCAAACTGACTCGTCCATCACTGAATGGAAAAGCGAGCTCATGTCTGGGCAAAAAAAAAGAGGCGAAAGCATAATAATATCGCTTGACATCAGTCTATAATTATTTAATTCAGTCATCGTAATTTCATTTTTGTAAATACATTTAAATAACAAGAGTCTATATGTGTTTTGGGGACTTATGGGTAGGCGTTTTAAACATACACTGATTGTAATTTGAGGAATTTAAAGATGTAATCACTCAATTTCCACCAAAGCTTCGAAGAAGATGTGGTAGTCGTACCAAAAGAATGCCTATCCAGCATTAAACAAGTCAACAGAATAACACATGATTAAATCAAAGCCCAAGAGAAACTGAGCAGCTTAGCTTGTACTCATCTACTCATTTGCCCTGGAACAGTCCAGCATAAACCAGCAAACACTGCAGAACATAGTACTTTACAAAACCCAGGAATGATAAACAAGATAACAGAGAGTGGAGCAAATCAGCAGATTCTCCTCACTTAGTAAACATGTCTCAACTACAACAGCTTCATTCAAATGTCATGTTTTTAAATGGAACTGTACTTTTGGTAGCCGGAGGGCATACATGCAAGGACATTCCTAAAGAATGCTTTTAGAACAAATTGCATTTGGACAGAACTTTCAAGCAGAAACTTCTCCCTGAACTTCTGCGAGCTGGAAAAGCACTTGCATTTTACGAGAAACTTTCTTCCCCTTCTGATTTTCAGAAGAACAGAAAACAATGTTTGTATTATTACAACAACACAATTCATTCAAGTTCTGGTCATCTTATAACAAAAAACTGCCCTCCTGGACCATTCTCCAGGTCTCACAAAAGACCTTGCAGGAGCTGGTTGGATGGCCAGAAAGGGATCGCTTTCCCGTAAACAGCTTTACCGTTTGACAAACCATACAACCATCCACAAGGCCTGGGGGATGGACGCATTAACCCATCACAAATATACAGAGAACGCAGTTCCCAAGTCCAGCTTCTGAAGGAACCATCACAATCACCAATGGTGGTGGACAAAAAAGACGTGCATTTCTGCACCCCCCCCTCATCTCAATCACACATATTTCATGACGTTCTCTTCGGATCATTGGTTTCCTAGTTCTTGTAATTCCTGTGAGTTGTTTTCTTCTCTCTGCTATGGGGCCTGGCCCGTCGCTACCAAAGACATGATCTCTTTCAGGCCCTTATCTCTTGGATTGGGGAGGGTTGTGTGTGTGTATTGGGGGAGGAGGCCCCCTCCCCGTGCGTTCATCAATGTCCTGGCAAGACTCTATCCGTTACGTCCGACTTTTGTATTAAAACCTCTGAGCGTTATCTGATCCCACGGTGATCCAGGCGTGACAAATTAAACCGCGTATGGCAGCGCGCTATCACAGATTGTACCATGATGGCTTCCCGCTATCCCGAGTCAATAGGGTGTGGGGCGGAGGTGCATTGTGTGTGTTTTGTGTGCAAAGTCTCATAAAATACTTGAAAAAGAGGATGTAAAAAAAAAAAGGGGGGGAACATGTAGCTTTACTTTAATATTTTTGTTGTGCAGTGCTTACACTGTGTGGGTCTTTTAAAGTGTTGTAGACTCTTCTGTAAGTATTCTTACCTGAACCTTTCTGTGAGCCTTTCCTCTTCTTGAGCGCTTTCTGCAGGATCTCCTTCATGGTCACCTTCAGGCTGTCCACTGGAATGAGGGAAAAGCCATGAGCAGCATTTCTGGAGGGAGAGGAGAGAGATGGTGTGAATGTGTGGTGGTGGTGGGGGGGGGGGATAAAGAGATGACAGAGAATAAGAGAATATTGATTGCAACAGTGAAAATACATTTGAAGAGCATCTGAATTTCATTCCACATAATTTAGTTTGTAAATGTTTACAATACATGTCAGTAACAATATTCCTAAAATAATAACATTTATTTTGCCATCCTAAAGCTTGTGAAACATTGATATAAACATCCACTGGACACACAATTATTATCTACTATTGTGACATTGCTTTGGCCACTTTCAAAAAAGGGGGAGCCATTTAGCAGTGTTGTTAAAGTCGGCTGATAAAAGTAATTTTCTTTTCAGAAGACAGCTCTTGTTGTACTTGTCCTAAAGTGTACTATTATGTACTTAAGAGATACATTTTTGTTTCAGTCAATTGTGGGTATATATTTGAGTTATAATTCCACACTGCAATGGACATATGATTCAGGCTATTCTTTAAAGAATATATCCGCAAAGCATTTGTGTGAAATAAACTAATTTCAACACTTCAGCAGCACACCAAAAACAAACAAACAAATAAACTAAACAAACAAAACAACCCCAGGCCAGAAACCAGGGAGAAAACATTCCAGTCGTCCATGTTTCAGTCAGGACTCGAACATCCACTTCTATTTTCAGGCCTTACTCCCCATGAAAGGTTGAGCTAATCTGACAGCATCAGTGCCAAGCCATCACATTGGCTTTGGTTGTGTGACCGAAAAAGACCGCTACCACTGACCAGCCTTGAGGAAAACCCGCCAGTCCCTCCATACAGCTCTCCTTCCTTTTACTTTCTTTTCATCACTATTTCTTTCCTCTCATTTGGATGGGGGGAGGGGGGGCAGATGGCTATTGACATGTCACTGGAGGCCCCTGTTAACAAGATCTCTCTCTCTCTCTTTATTTTGGTCACCCTTTTATGAGGGCAGCTGGTTCAAGTGGTCCTGCATGTTTGAGGGAAGTGAAGCACTGACTCCATATTACCTCAGAAATCACGTAAAAAAAGGGCCGTATCCAATGACTGAAACGTTTGCCATCAATGGTCATTGTCTCCTGTCAAGCCATGTGCCACACCTTGTCAGCTTCAGTTTAGCCTGCGACACAAGAATGGCAGACTGCAGAGGGAGTGAGTGGATAAGCCAGAAGTTTCTCTGGAACTAAAACATGCCATTAGCTCCACAGCAGTTAGCTCGATGCAGAGAGGAGCTAGCCTAGTCTAGCTTAGCCCAGCCACCCGACAGAGCACTTTAGAGGGCCTATGGGGGAATCAGTGGTTAAACACCAGCCGTTTTGGGCCCAGGCCAAATGGTAATTTACTGTAGTGCATGTCTGCAAAGCGGAACTGAGGGGACTCTGTGATTCAGGCTATTATAGACACACAAACACACACACACACACAACAGGCAAGCAAGTCTGTGCATATTTACACACATTAAAACACACACAGGCTTCTCCCTTTCTCTCTTGCACGTACACCCAAACAAGTGCACAAACCACAAAAATGAACCTAAGCACGTGTGCACTGCGCTGTAACTCACACACACACACACACACACACACACACTCTCTAGCTTTCGATGTGTGCCAACAGCTTTCTGGCAAAGAAGGACTCTCCAAACCCGATTAGCAATTAAAATGAAAAGGAGCTTCTTAAAAAGCTCTCTCAAACAAATTAACACAACAAGCTCATTAGAGTCTAGTCCCTGGGCACGTCAGGGAACATACAGCTGAATAACTGGAATTGAGAAACGGAACAAAACTAAACCTTTTGAAATCAGCCACATTCAGATATTTCAATGACTTGATATCTATTGGATGCATTTGGTTTATACACACATTTATTCCACCCATTTTTTCGACTGTTCATCTTTGCAAACATTTTAAGGAGTTTGAGGACAGGCTGCACTTGTTGATTTACAATTGTAGGCAATCGGATAGAACACGGGGTAGTGTCTCAACCAAGCCCTGCCTTCCACAACATTTCATGTTTCTGCAGGTCATTTGAGACAGCTAAAATAGCAGTTGTCCTCCCATGAGAGTCAGAAGAATTACAGCGGAAAATGTACTTGGGCTGTGGTGTACACGTTTCGGGACTTGAGCAGATGGATAAGCCACAAACACTGACCCAAACGTTGATACAAGTCAAGCGCGTGAATGCAAAATTTACAGTTCTCTACACTCATAGCCATATCTCTGTTTCACTTTTGTTTATTAGCGAGCGATATATCAAATGAAAATAATAAACAAAAAACGTCTCAGGGAGGAAGGGGGAAAAAATGTGTGCCCAGACGGTATCATTCCAACCCTAATCCAGCATACACAAACTCACGACTGACATCTGGGATTGAATCCTTGCCAATACCATGATGAACATTCGTGAAAAGCTTGGGAGCAGGACGGGAAGAGGGAGTAAGAGGCGGAGTTGGCGGGACTTTTTGCCTTCCTTAATCCACCATTGCCGACAGACATTTCTGATTGGGTCTGCGTTCATTTATTTCTATCCCACACACTACTGGCAACTTCTTCAGCAGTCTTAGGCCTTCACATACAACTGTATGCCTTTTGTTAACAAAATAAGCCTTGGAGGACAAGTGGACATTGAACGCATTAGGGCCTTTGAAATTGAAAACGGTCCTGTAATTGACCCGGAGGAAATGCATAATCAGAATCGGATTGCTCGTTTAATCAGACTGTCGTTATGTATTGGTTATCAGATGGGGAATGCCTTTTATTTGGCCACTGCTTACATATTGTTTGACACAGTGTTGTGAAAATAATACCTACGCCCAGTGGCAACGTTTTCATCAAGAGCTCTGCAATGCCATACGTTTTTATGCAAAAATAATTGGAATCTAGACATGAAATGTTTAATGTAACCTGTCTGGCTAAGATATTTGATTTTGTGCCATTGTCCAACATGGAGGCCACATCTGCTGTTCGGATGTGTGGGCAATGCATTCTTGGCTCCAAGAACTCAAATGCATTGAGTATAACCTCTCTTCTCTTTTGTTTTTAAAGCTTCTGACACTTTTCGGATGTTGCGTCCCTTGAATAACAATGACTCAGTGGCAAACATATTGGCTGTACATTGGCATGTACAGAAATGACTATGACAGTGGCATAACTTTTCAAAGTAAAAGTCCCATAACTACTGCACTGACACGGCTGTCTTCTACCATCACCAGATGAATCATTTCCAGTGTCTAGATTACCTTTAATACTTACATCCAGTACCACCAACAGCAGGTCGACCGTATTTTCTACATCACAAATCTACAGGGATCCACTGATGTAACTGGAGTGAATAGAGCTCGGAATACAGGGCGTGTGTTTTACTGTAAGACTACTGGGCACCGACATGCATTTTTCAATGGAGTGGACACAGCTCCTAAAGCCAGTTGGGAATAGTATGTGTGTGTGTGTGGGGGTGAATACTTACATTCGTACAAAGAGAGATTGCTTGGCAGCCAGGCCGGGAGAGGAGTACTTCTCCACCAAGGCCAGGGTGCTGAAGCCAAACTTGTGGATGGGCTCATTGGAGTCCAGAGGGGGGAAGTCTGTGTCCACCTCGCCGTCGTCCTCGGCGATGTGGAGGCAGTACAAGTTCACGTTCTCGCTGTGGAAGAGGGAGAGAGACGGAGGGATGTGTCGATGAATAACGAGTCCATCTGCCGACAGTGCGACGAGTCAACAGAAAAGTGAAAGGAAGTTCAGGGGACCCTCGGAGGTTTACTGCAGGCTAAACCTCAAGCCGAACATTTCAATTGTTATGGGTGTGTGTGTGTGCGCTCATATTTACATGTGTGTACGCAGGCAGCAAAAATGGACAATCGCAGCGTATTAACTCACACACTAAACCCGTGTATGAGTTCATGTTTCCATAGCCAATCGCAACCCTTTTAAACACACAACCAAAACAAAAAAAGAGACACCCCATTCTCTCTTTCCTCCTCATCCGAACCAAAGCCCCTCTTTCGCTTTGGCCCCTTTCCCGGTTATTTTTTCATGAAAATCCCAGAGGGGCCCCTGCCACTGTTCCACAGCTTTTGGGACCGCAACAACAAGGAGACATCAAACAAAACAAACACCGACACGATTTACGCTTCTGGGTAATTACGAGACGGGGGTAATTAAAAAGGGGAGACAACAGTGAGAAGCTTGTTTCGCTGCACTGGGTAAAAAGGGCAGATCGGGGTTCAGGAATGTTAGCAGCTAGAATGATGGTGGGTGGCTGGGAGGACAGACAATATTATGGAAGCTCCAATGGAGGTCCTCTTTCGATTCCTTTCAGTTTGGTTGCTCAGTTTGAAAACGTTCTCCATTCTGCGGATGAGAAATGCGCTTTCGATAGCCATTAACAAAACAAAAACAAAGTAACCGACGGAAGCTTACTTTGTTAAACATTTTAGTTGGGTTAAGAGATTTCTTCTTCAGGCATTTTTGTAATATCATATACCCCAAGTCTGCTACTTAGCCTGCAACTGACTGTATATTCTGTTCATATTTGATAGAATACATTTACAATGTATCTAGTCCCCATGTTCCCTGCACATTATTCAGTTCAGATAGAGGTCTTGCTGAAATTTCAGGGGATACCCCAGAGTTAGGCAGCTGTGTGTGCATGCGTGTGTGCGTTCCTTATTTTCCCTGACACAATCTTGTGCTGCTGGCCCTAGTGGTAAAGACATCCTGTCAGCCAGCCTGTCAGCTCTTGTGCTGCTACTGTGCCCTTCAGTACAGGGAGGGGGAGAGACAGACAGACGGACAGACAGAGAGACAGACAGGAGGCCCCGAGAGCCGAGGGAAATCACAAACCGTCCGACACTGCCCCCCACCCCTCTCCTCCCCTAGCGCTGAGCCACAATTATCCCCATCTCTCTCTCGTCCGTCTCTCCTTCCTCTCCTCTTCCTGCATCCTTCACTTTCGCTCATTCTCTGTAGAACAACACATTGTCCGAAGAAGTTCCCTCATTTGGAAAAAAGTGGAAAACCTCTTCCTCTGAAATAAGCCTCCCCTAAGCCACATGGTGAGGACCAGAAAGTACTGAGAAAAAAACATGCGTGCACTACTAAATAAATCATATTCATTTATATAAACAGATATTTCAGCAAATGCACCACTTTCACAGGCCCACATGCTAAACACTACAGGACTGCAGATTTCTGTCCAATTTACATTTAGGTTAAATTCATCTGCTGACTATTACTGTGGCCCCAGGCATTCTCTGGGGAGGTGCGCGCGCGTGTGCGTGCAGACGTTGGTGTGTGTGCGAGGGGTGCACGCACTGGTGTCAAAGGTCGCATCATTTACACTGACGGGAGGGGAGATGATCGCGTGCCCTCCACTCATCCTCTACCTCTCATTCGGCAGTGTGGCAATACCCTCCTGGGGCGAGTCGGGTTCCTCATTGCTATGCCACTCATGTCCCACCTCAACCTCCCAACAACTGTCCACTGTGTACTGGTTGTTTGGTTGTCGTTTTAGACCTACCCCCCCCCCCCCCCCCCCCCCCCCCCCACTGTTGCCTTCTCTCTCTCCCTTCCATTCTTTTTCCTCGTTCTCGTCGCTCAACTGTTATCCACTTTTCAGTGGGCCCCGTGTAATAAATCCTTGTTGTGATGCCACGGACCCGGGAGGTGCATTCTTGCACTGTTGGGAGGGAGTCCCGTGGAGACTTATTCATAGAGGTGATATAAAACCAACAAAGGAGGGAGCGAGAGCCGCTAAAAGCTGGCATGTGTGGTCGGAGGAGAGGCATCAAAGCAGGAGAATAAACCCGGCTGGAAAGATAACAAGCTGGAAATAGAGATGCTGCTATACTGCTAAACTCCAACGAGATACTGTAGCAGATCTTAGATTCCTAAGATAAAGGCGATTGTATGGTTTTGCTGTTGGATGTTTGTGACCTAGTGGTTAAGTCATGTTGAACGATTTGTTTGTGTGTGAAGGTGTTTGGAAATGTGGGTTTGTGTGCGAGCTGATGCATACGAGTGTGTGTGTGTGTGTGTGAGACCTTACTTGAGTTTAGGCTCCCGTCCCTCACTGGTGTACTGCCAGCAGATGAGGCCAATAAGGTCGTGGACGCGGGCATTGGCGATGGTCACCACCATCATGGGATGCAGTTTCTCCTGGGCCGACTGCATCGAGAGGTAGACGTCAATCTTTTTGGTTGCAGTTGTACCTATGTGGCCCTAATTGAAACAAGGACATGAAGGAAAACTTCAGAGAACATACTCATCTGAGCACTATAGCAAAGTATTGTGTCTTCTCTTTCATCCTTTCTGGGTGCAAGAGAGTCGTTACTTTCTGTAAAAAAGAAATTAAGAAATAGCCAACTGCCTGTGATTAAGTTGCTTTAAATAATTACTGGTGGCGAGGTCCTCAAACACAACAATAACGTGGGAGAGGTCTTTGTAAGATGAGGGAAGAAGCTTAAATTATACGCCATCAACGCTGGCCGCTTTACATGCCACCTCCTAATGACAACATGTCCACCGTGTGTGTTTATCGCTCCAAGAGGGCGTGACACGAGGTGCTCGTTCGTTCGGCGTTCATTTATCCCCGAGATGAAAAGGAGGAACCCAAAGCGGGGCGACTTGTTACTTGGCAGGTATCACCACGTAAACAGAGATGGTGGTGGAGATGAGGGAGGTGTGCTCTGAGGTCCAAGTCATATCAACACAGTGGCAAGGCTTGATTAAAACTGTAATTTAGTGCGTATGATTTTGTCTGTATAACTCCCTAAAACCTCATCCTGTCTCAGGGAAGTGACACAAAATACATTAGATAGACAGATTTTTTATTTATTTTTATACACAAATTTGTGCATTCATTGTATGACTTCAATCGATTCTTTATTTGAAGAACATGTCAGCATTAATTTAGTTTTTCTGATATGAACCATGTAACCAAAAAATAGTTCATGACCCCAATGTAAAAAGAAAAATACGTGATATCAATCAGATGAAGCAAAAGGAAATGGGTCTGCCGTCCCGAATAAAATGATGTACAATGACAAATCTACAAGGTAAAACACAACACCTGTCAGAAAATGAAAGAGGAGGCTATTTGCGATGCCGAGAACAGGTAGAACTTTCCGGGGCCAAGGTGTGAGGAGGACCCAGGGCTGAATGTAATACATGGTGGCAGCACGGTTCAATAAGCTGAGGCCTGGAAATTAATTTGACCCCGGGAGATTTTTGTCGCCCAGTTCTGAGGAAGGGAAGGAGGAAGAAGCCGAGAACAAATACAAAAAGGGGTTGTCTTTTCCTCACTGGGGAGTCAAGAATGTAAAATATAAAATGTAAAAATAATTTGTGCTGGTGGTCTTTCTGTCGTTTTCGTCCCGTTCTGGGAAGACGGTTGTAACAATCATTGATGACATGTACGTCAATATTCATGAATGATTCGTGATCAGAATTTGAGGTTCATAGTTGCGGATCTGCATTTTGAAACCTGAATCTACTGTAAATGTTGGCATTCTGGTCTTAAATCAGGTGCTCGTAGAACTAATAATTAGACAACATGCAGAAAACTGATACTGCTGAAATCAGAGTTTTGCAATGATCACCCGTCTCATTTTCAAACATGATGGTGCTGCATTAAGTTTGACAGAGATCAGCTCTGATAACGTAATACATTATGTATTCAGTGGGAAAAAAGGCTGCACTACATTATTATGTATGGAGAAATGGCCTTTCTTCTGAGACGAGCTGCATTCAATAAATTTGACCATTTATTTATTTAATTAGTAAGAAGGGGAAAATTTTTTTGAGGCCTTTCATTAGCATCTTCACATAATGGGTTTTATGCACGCATTGTGCTTCTCGTTGACAGCAGCAATTTCTTAAATGGCGCATTTATTGTTTTTTAATCATGCCAGAAAGCCTGAGTTGCAGGCACTTTCCCACTGACCCGTGAATAATGAAGCATCAAGCGTTTCGACTGACTGAGAGCGCCAAATTATAAAGTCATTTGGACCCCAAAAACACTATTTTTTCCCATCAAAAGGGACCCAGATGTTTTCGGAGGCTCCAGTGGCCACGGGGCAGCTGTGAGAGAAAACCTTGCGTCATCTGCATTGTGATCGTGCCACAACTGCACCACCAACTATCTGCTAAACGCGTAGACGGCACCACATTTCATTCCCTGACCCCAGTTTTGATGAAGCACTTCATTACATGACACACAAAAACATAATAGCTAAGCAGTTACCCTGGTTACCCTCCAGCCTCTGGTTTGTAGTATTCTTGTCTCATAAGAAGAGATAGACATTCATTATCAATGGCATATTTCAACCCACTGAGGCAAAAATACTATCATATATTATGTTACAAAAAAAAAGTAATGAATGTGACAAGGAAAATAAAGAATAAAAGATGCATTATATTATGTTGACAAAGTTCTTAGCTGGCGAACTAACAAATGTTGTGAAGTGCACTCACCTTAATTACCAACAGTACCAAATAAAGAATTGTAATAAGCCTAAGTCAAATTATTTCCAGCACCATTTAAGTGGTGCTAGAAATGAGTGTTTGTTTTCATTTTTACCAGTCTATCATTTCTGTTGTTGCTTTTCTGGATACTGCTGGGCAGGTAATAAACTGTATTGGGCACAGCTTGATGTCAGGCAATGGTAGCAGCGTGATTTAAAAACGTCCAAACAGGTCTCCTCCTTTTATGGTGCTGGTCGCTCGCTAGGAGAAGCATCTCTTCAGGAGCTAACGTCATCCTGTCTGAGGCATCATTGCTATAAACACTTGTTTATTTATAATAGGCGTAAAAAGAAAAAAAACTGGCAGGTGGTAGATACGTGACAAATAGAAAAGATAACTGACATATATATATGGCCAGTTAAATATGACCATGATCTTTAACTTATGTTATATATGCAGCAGTATGCTGTGTGTATATATATATATACATACACACACACGCATTTAATGTATGACAGTGTGTGTAAATGTCAGTTCATCATGGTGGTGCGAGGCCTTAAGGGCCTTGTGAAATGTTTTCACAAGTCTACAATTTCCTGTTAGATCATATGAAAATGTACATTTAAGAGCATCACGACAGTGAACTTCTAAATGTGCTTCAGACGTCCAACAACTATAATCTGAGCAGCAACTGCATATCTCGGAATGCCCTTTCAAGATGATGGCCACAACCAAAGAAAAATATCCACTGGTACATCATTTCATTTAAGAGCCATCATCAATTATGCCACGTTAAAGTGGTAAAAGGTATTTGTTCTCTTGCAAATCTTTTGTCTCCATGTAGATGATTGATCAAATAGACGCAATTTCCCTAATCATGCCTTTAATTAGACTGCGATAGTTCCTTCTATGCCATGGCTACAGTCTCGGAATGGTTGCTATGGTGATGTCTGGGTGGGGTGGCGGTGGGTGGCTATGGCGCCTTGAGGTGTTGGGGGGAGGGGGGGGGGGGGTCTGTGCTTTTGATTATCTGGGTCTGGGAGAGGGTTAGACAAGCAACCACACCTCCAGGGCTGACGATGTAGTGTGCACAGGTGCCGATGTCAGCTGGAATATGACTCCAGCTGTGCTAAAAAAGGTGTTGAAATGCAATTATTCTCCATACTCACTCCGAAACTTGGAGTGACACGACCCAGCCGATGTCCTTGATGCACTACAACCTTCATCGATAACCTTTCCTTACAACCACTTAGTTCTGTCCCATTTGTACTTTTAAGAGAGTTTTGGAAACAATTCTTGGATCGAGATTTAGGAGAGTTCACATATGTGCTAGTCTTGTTATTGTAGCTGCAACACTTGCCGTCCTATGCAATGCTCATGACAACAAGTGGGCGTCGCCTTTTGATTGCTTTCGCTAGACTAAGATTAACTATGATCCTGGAACTGGAGGGAGTAAGAGAAAACCAACAAATACCCACAGAGCAACCAACAACAAAGTTCCAACTCTGCAGCCTTTCCCAACTGTCAGCCAATCTAACCGCAACACTGTCTCAACTCTATCTCTTGCAGCAACTTAATTGCACCCCTTCGTTAAGGGGGGAGCAAGTAATGAGCAGATAAATTCTCCCGTCTGACTGCCAGTGCTTTTATGGTGGTGCCACCTCCCCTGAACGATGACAACATGTGATTAACTCTGTAGGAGAGGAGGACATGGAGGTCCCTCCATTGTAAGTGACAGTCCTAAGTGCTGGGCTCCTTACAGAACGTTTGGGGCTCTACTCCTCACACCCTAACCCTGCTGTTTTCACGATCCGCTATTGTTGATTCCCATGCAACTCAGTGTTGCGGAGCAGTTTGCGTGTGTGTGTGGTGTGGTGGTGGGAAAAGGGGATTTATTTTAGGGTGACTGTCGGCCTCGCTCAAGGGCAAATTATACATTTCTGTTTGGAGGTGTAGTTACTGTTGATGATGGCATGATCGCTCGGGGGTTCTGGCTGGGCTAGAAAATACAGTCTCTGTGAAAAGGGACTCACTGTGTGTGTCACATGTCACATTTACGCATCAACAGTCAGTGTGAATGAATGGACATATTGTGAAGATGAGAATTTATACCGTGAACTGATCTGTGGCTAAGCCAACTGCAACCCTACAGACTATCCAGGGGCTCCATGACATTGCAAATGAGGATCTGTTTGAGATTCTTATATACTTGCGATTATGGTAAACAAATGTACACATGAACTATCAAAACACATTGCCATTAAATACTAGCCACAGTTAATAGACTTAGAAGCTGACTTGGTAACAAACCATTTTTAAAAGAAAGCCAAGATGAGTAGATTCAGAATGTATATAACACTTCAAACCTATATATAGTAACTGCAACACAAGGACCGATACAAAGAGCAGTTGCCATCCTCGAGTCTTGCACAGGCACAGCTTCTAAAGCATGTTTTCTGTAAATTAGAATTAAAATGATGAATTTAAAATGCACTGTGATATAATTTAGGCCATATTACGTAGCCCTACATCTTCTGTTATGAGAGCTGAAACTTACAAAGAACATCTGCAGCCAAGTCGGAATGGTCATTGTCACAACCACAAGATGGGATAAAAATGGACGACTTCATTTCTAACTAAGTAAAAAGCATGTTTGGTGATTTCCTCATAAAACCTAGACTAATGATCTCCCTATCCCTTTCACCCCCTTTCCCCCTATTCAACCTTTCTCCACACACAGAAAGACCATACCATCCAAATATATAGCTATATACAAATACAATGCAGTGATGGACTATTTTCTTAATTGCTTTTGGGGAACTTCAGTGTACAAATGCCATCATAAGACATCAACCTATGTGTAATGCAAACAACGCAGTAACAAAATAAATACAAATAAATACTGAGGGAAGGAGAAAAAAAAAAAAACTTCCTTATGCACTCTACCTGTCGGCACATTCATCTTAAAATACAGTTTAATTTGATCTGAGTCCTCCCTCTCTGACGCGGCCCCGCCGCAAAATTTGATTACGGTGACTGTACTTTTTAACTGCTGTCAGAGGCGGGTGAAGCAAGGGTCTTTGTAAACATCTGCCTGAGCACACGGACACCTCTCATTACTCCAGTCTCTGATCAAAAAGCTGCAATGAATCTTTATCTCGCCGCCGCACAGCCTGGCCCCTACTACACGACACACAAAGAACGGGGGGAAATCCCATTAAATGTATGTCTTTTGACACACAAAGAAAAGGGAAAACGGCAAACCTGACACTTTTGCGCAGCACGTTCGAGAAGAACCGCCGCCATGACAAATCAAGAATTGTGCTTTTGAGCAGGCTCGGAAAGTCAGCAACCAAATGTCCTTAGAAAAGGACAAAACTGTGGCTTTATGATTATTGAATATATGTTAATAAGGAAGCAGGGAGGACTTTGCAGCCATATTTCAGCAATGCTAATACTAACAAAGCTAATGTCTTTAAGCCGACTCTCGGGTCGTGGGAGTCGGGCATCATTAAAAGTTGTATGTAATGTAAATATTATTCCTGATGTTGGAGATATTACAGGGGGGTTAGAACTGGCTTTGCCCCCTGATGACGCCAGAGGAGACATTTTTTGGCATGAATCAAAGACTATTTGTTTAATCTGAGCCACCAGGTTGTCTGCAAGCAGCTAAGGCACTTTGTAGTGACCTTTGCTCTTTCCTACAAATCCCTGTAAAAGGCCCGAGCAATTCGCCCTGACATTTATTCGACACACAATTCTCGCAGTCTGCTCTTTTCTCTGGATCATGCGAGTCTGAGAGCAAAATGACAGAAAGAAGGTCACCGAGCCTTTAGAGACTTGCGCCTGTGCCATTAGCGATGAAGAGCTGCTCCAAAATGGCAATATACATCCCGAGATGGCTCCCAATTTTTAGGAATTACTGCCTAAGTGGTTGTAAATGACATCGCCACATGGCCCCCCCAAAAAAGCGTGAGGCATCTGGGGAGGTATTGAATAGCCAACACTTTTAGGAGTAGGACAAAAAGTTACAAGTTCTTTTTTTCCCTCATTGTCAGCACTCGTTACTGTTGGCTAACCTGGTTGGTCCTGTGCTTTACATTATGTGCACACTTCATTGTACAGTACAGTAAGTGTTTATGGTACCACTTTAATGACTTAGATGGGAAATGGCAAAAAACAAAAATATATATACTCCTATTTACAGTATAGCTCAGCTATAATGTAACAGATAATAAACAAGTTACTTCCAAAATCATTTACAGCATACGTCTACTAAATCGTCTACAAAAAAACAAAACGAACTACAGCTAAAGCACTGTAACGTACGCATCATCTTTGCTCAGTACACAAGTGCTAAAAAGCACGTCAGCTACAGGCTTCGGAGGTCCAAGCACAGGCAACTCGTAGTGACATACAACGTTAAATCGGAGGTGCAACTCACCTTCCCGTCGAATTTGGAGTACTCGTTGAAGGGGTTATTGAGTTGCTGGGGGCACTGCTCCAGTCGCAGTGACAGGGTAGACTTGGTACCTGTGCTCTTGGGCCTATCCTTGAAGTCCCGCTTCTCAAACAACGACCCCAAGTCCTCTGCTGAGGATTAGAGAAGAGTGTAACTGAGCGTCTTTAACAGGAACAACTGTACAAATTCAAAAACAATTGTACTCCATGCCTCTGAAGGAGATTGCTTTGGAGCTATGGAGTATGTAAGTATCTTAACATTTTGACTAGATGGACATTAGTATACCTGATTTTGAGGATGACCTTTCCTTCCACTGAATATTTTTGCATTTGATCTGGTTCTGTCGCTCCTTCCTTAGCCTTTCAAGTCTTTGAGCTTTAAAAGGGAGAAAGAATTTAGTAAAAAGTAAAGGAATTAACAAATATATGTACAGTGCCCTCCAAAAGTATTGGAACAGTGAGGCCAATTCCTTTATTTTTGCTGTAGACTGAAAACATTTGGGCTTGACATCAAACGATGAATGTGAAACCAGAGATCAACGTTTCAGCTTTTATTTCCAGGTATTTACATCAGGATCTGATGCACAAATTAGAAAATATCACCTTTTTGTTCGAACCCACCCATTTGTCACGTGAGCAAAAGTATTGGAACATATGACTGACGGGTGTGTTTTGTTGCCCAGGTGTGTCCTATTACATACATTATTCAATCAATAAATACCACTGAATGTCTACACTCAGGTTCAGATTGGGTAAGATAGGTTTTGTCTATGCAGACTGTATTCAGAGGTGAAAACAACATGAAAACCGGAGCGCTGTCTTTGGGTGAAAAACAAGCAATTGTGAGTCTTAGAGAAGATGGAAAATCAATCAGAGCCATTGCAGAAACATTGGCCATAGCCAGTACAACCATTTGGAATGTCCTGAAGAAGAAGAAAACTACTGGTGTACTAAGTAACAGACGTCGAACAGGTAGACCAAGGAAAACATCAGCAGTTGATGACAGAAACATTGTGAGAGCTGTAAAGAAAGACCCTAAAACAACTGTTAGTGAGATCAGCAACAACCTCCAGATGGCAGGAGTGAAGGTATCACTATCTACTGTTCGCAGAAGACTTCATGAACAAAAGTACAAGGGCTACACCAGAAGATGCAAACCACTCATTAGCAAGAAGAATAGGAAGGCCAGGCTGGAATTTGCCAAAAAGTACAGAGATGAACCTCAAAAATTCTTGGACAAAGTTTTATGGACTGATGAGACAAAGATTAACTTTTACCAAAGTGATGGAAAGGCTAAAGTTTGGAGAAAGAAAGGAACTGCTCATGATCCCAAACACACAAGCTCATCTGTGAAACACGGTGGAGGTAATGTCATGGCTTGGGCTTGCATGGCTTCTTCTAGGACGGGCTCATTAATCTTCATTGAGGATGTAACACATGATGGCAGCAGCAAAATGAACTCGGAAGTCTACAGAAACATTTTGTCTGCCAATTTAAGGAAAGATGCAACCAAACTGATTGGCAGAGCCTTCATCATGCAGCAAGATAACGACCCAAAACACACTGCCAAAACAACAAAGGAGTTCATCAGGGGCAAGAAATGGAAGGTATTAGACTGGCCAAGTCAATCTCCAGACTTAAACCCTATAGAGCATGCATTTTACCTGCTTAAGAGGAGACTGAAGGGAGGAACCCCACAAAACAAACAACAACTGAAAGAGGCTGCAGTGAAAGCCTGGGAAAGCATCAAAAAGGAAGAATGCAAAAGTTTGGTGACGTCAATGGGTCACAGACTTGCTGCAGTTATTGAAAGCAAAGGATTTGCAACTAAATATTAAGTCTTATTCACTTAAATATGTTTTAAGTATATCTGTTCCAATACTTTTGCTCACATGACAAATGGGTGGATTCAAACAAAATGTGATATTTTCTTAGTTGTGCATCAGATCCTGATGTAAATACCTGGAAATAAAAGCTGAAACGTTGATCTCTGGTCTCACGTTCATTATTTGATGTCAAGCCCAAATGTTTTCAGTCTACAGCAAAAATAAAGGAATTCGCCTCACTGTTCCAATACTTTTGGAGGGCACTGTATATATTTTTTACCTATGATAGTAGACTATTCCTTACATCACAGTCCAAATGCCCTCGTCAAAGACATAACATATTAAACGGAGCAATTCCAGACTGACTAAAGTTTATTTGCAGTACATTTGACATATATAAAAAAAATAAAAAAAACACCTTTGAAAGGTGTGAGTTTTGCTCAAAGTAAAGCCAGAGGGAATGAGAAACACTCTCACTGGCCTGTGTCAAGCCTGTCTACACCCTACACCCCCACCCCCCCAAGACACATAACACACAAACACGCAAGGCTGCACTCACAGTGGCAAAACTCACTTCTCACACTTCTTGTTCAAACATGATTATTGTCTTTTCCTCTCCTATTTAGTTCTTACCAGCCACCCCAGGTTTTTCTCGTCTTCCTTGTTGACGTCCTGGTGAAAGAGCCCCTTTAGATGATGTCCTCAGAGGACAGACTCATGAACCTCGATGCTTTCACCCTGTACCATTTAGACCCTTAACCACAACCAGCATCCCAAACTCAAAGTCGGGAGAGCCAAAAGGATATGTTCTAGCCACACTCCAGATACCTTTGGGCTCCCTCCGATTATAACTCTAGTCACCAAGCAAATTCACACACACGATTTTGGTTTAGGACAATCCAACAGTGTAGACTAGAGGGCACACCCCACCTTTTTTTTTAATCAACCCCACTCTGTCTAATCCATCTTTTCCCTTTGTCATCAATGATTTAATTGCACACAAGAACATTCTGATATGACACACAAAGCAGCCCAAACCCACAAAATTGATATGAGGATTAACTATAATGTACAGCAACTGACAAGGATGAGATGATTAAACTTTTACCATGTGTTTTTGGGGGGCTTTCGGGCTTGCTCTTCTACACTGCAGGGCTCGAAATATGTATATTTTGTATTTTACTTGGCAGCACTGGTGATCCTAACCTAAAAAAATTTAGTAGCACCAGTAAAAATGAAGAAGCATCCATCGAAAATGTTCATATTTGGAGCGCGGGTTAGCTCCCTGTCACATGACAACGGAGTGCAGTGACGAGGAGTGATTGACAGCTCATTTTAACCAATCTAAAATCTGCATTAAAGTTAAGACTGTAAAGATGAAGTTGAACTGGTTATGTAACGTTGGATAGCACAGTACGGTCACTAGCACGGTCACTGTATCAGCTCACAACAGGCACACTGCGCAGTAGGGGTGGAACGGTACATGTATTCGTACCGAACCGTACTATACGGGCATCACGGTTCGGTGCATGAAATTACACGGAGAATACACGGTATAAAAATAAATATAATTTGCGTGCAAATTAATTAATGTAATGCGGAACTACTGTTAGTAGTGTTCTTTAGGGACATCTAATATGTTGCTCTGAAGCTCTAATTGGCACCGCAGTGAGTCAGAGATAGCTAGCCTAGCAGCACTAAGAACGAGTATGGCGAGTGGTGGTGACCCACGAGAGATAGAGGACCCGTCGGCCTTTTTAAGATGGCAAGTTTGGAAAAACTTTGGTTTTCCATTCAGTAATAGTTGTACAGGTGAGAGAGTGGTGGATAAGACAAAACACTGTGTGTCGGCGTTGTTCAGCAGTTGGGTATGTGAGTGGAAATACATCTAACATGCTAACGCATATAATGCATCCGGCGTGTGCTAAATGACTAAAAAAATCCGACGCCATCACCCAGGTTTGCCAATCCCTGGAACGAGCCCAAAAAAACGTTTGTCCAACTTCTCTTCCCTACAGTGCTTAACCAGCCATTAGATACACATACAAATAGGGCCCAAAAAATTACGGACGCAATCGGAATTTACATGTCATCTTCAATGTGCCCGTATTCACTCGTAGAGGAACCTGGTTTGTTTTGCTTTTCCCTCCATTGTACCAAACTCGTACCGAACCGTGATGTCTGAACCGCGGTATGAACCGAACCGTGACTTCAGTGTACCGTTCCACACCTACTGTGCAGTAGGCTAATTAGCGCGTGTTTTGTAAATAAATTAAAACAGGTTGCACAAATGCTCCCAAATATATTTTTAAGTTGCACAAATACAATTTAGTGAACATATGCGACCAAAATGGTTGCATTTCAAGCCCTACAGGACACACACAAATTTAAATAACCCTTTCATTGAATTAAGAGTGAAAAGTCATATGCACCTTTGCAGACAGTGAAAGGGTTAACAATGAACAGGCCAGGCAGGTTCTGTAAAACAATCCAGTTCCTTTGGGTGACAGAGCGAACAAAGGCATCCTTTTTATGTACAATTCAAGCTAACCTCTAATTACCACTGCTTCTGCCCATGACTGTTGCGCCAATTGTCCTTAAAATAATGCAGGTAAGCCTCCAAGAAAAAAACAACAACTATGACATGTAGAAGACCATGAACACACACACCAAAAGCCATGAACCCATTTATGAAAACACAAGTCAAAAATCTCTACCAAACAACTGATGGATCTAGTATGTTTTGAACTAAATATCCTCAGAAATTTTAGTTGTTGGGACTTCCGACCCGTTGTTCTTTTTCAAACAATGTAGACCCCAACCCATATGATACAGAAAAGCCAAATGGTCGAGTTCTCAAATAAAGCATCATCGCATCGGGTAGGCTACATAAATATCCATCCAAGCGTAGCCTTTCCACCACTTTATTCCTGTCAGAATGGAATGCTTCACCTTAGAAATTAGCTTGCACCCATAGTTGATTGATCATGCACCTCTCCTTAATTCAGCCACTGAATCAAATTGACAAACTGAAATGGATTAAGAAATCATCCACCAGCCTGATAAAAATGCAGCCCTGGACTATGTGGTGGGGCGGACAGTTAATACAGAAAGTGAAAGAAGGAACGTCCATCTCTGAAAATCAAACTACAAGTAAATGCAAATGTAAATGTAATGAGTGGCGTGCCCTTCAGTGGAGCAGCTTCAGTCACCCATTTCACTGCCACAGACTTCAGAGTTCATCTTAGCACATCCCACTCACTTATTGCTGTGGTGCGGCAAGCTTTGATAAACATTTCTGTCTGGCAAATGCTTTATTGGTTCAATAGGAGAGGCAAAAATAATTCCCGACAAATCAGAAACCTTATTGCAGTTACATATTTGTCTGGATTTCATTGAATTGGGCATAAACTATAAAATACTACTGAACTTATTCAGTTCAGGACCTTGTGATTTTCAAAGACAGATATAGAGGCAGGACTGAGGTCAATTTGATTTTAACCAATTTAGTAGGTCAATTACAGATCAGCCATTAACTAACTTTCATCATGAACTCTTTCAACAGAAGGAGCATTGACCCCAACCCTGCTTTTGGACACTTTCACTTCCTGTTTGGCTAAAACCTGTTGCATTGATGGATATTCCAACAGCAAAAAAACTGTGCCTGAGAGGTGATCAGGAACACTGATCAGGAACCCACACAACAGCCCCCAAAACACAGCTAGCACACTTTCTAGATGGTCAATCTTCCACCAAGGTTGACCACAGCCAATAAAAAGTGTCCCAGCGTAGCATCATGAATATAGTTTAACAATTTAAAACTACCCCTGCTAGCCTACATCTTAATTATGTTAAAACCAAAAACTGGTTCTAAATCAATAGTTCTGTACACAAACACACTTAATATATGCCCAAAATGCTAGGTAGCAAGCAACTAACCCTTGTGTAGATTTACCTGTGTTGGATCGCCGGCGAATGCCAAAGTCCCAGCTGGAGGTTATGTCCATGGACTGGGAGAGGTCACAGCCTTGGCTTTCCCCTCCGCCACTACCTCCCTCGCCCAGGAAGCCCGACCCCAGCGACCCGCCACTGCTGCCGGGCACTGAGGCCAGTTGGCACTTCTCCAAGTCTACGTCGTGGTCGATTAGCACCATCTCACACATGCCTGTGTCGTCGCTAGTCACATGGGACTGTCGAATGTGGGCCAATATAATGGCTGGGTTGTCCAAGAAAGCCATTCTTTGGAGTACCCGTTTTCCGTCCAATGCTTTGTGTCCTCCTCCCTTTCACCTTCTTCCCCCTCTCCTCCTCCTCCTCCTCCTCCACCACCACCACCACCAACACCAACACCACCACCACCACCACCACCTCACTCCCTCCTTCCTGCCGTCTCTCCCCCTCTGTCTCTCTCTTCCTTTCGGTCTCCTTCTAAAGGTGTTGAATCACTCTGTGGGCCTGTGACTGGTACAGCGGAGACGTTTTCTTTTCTTTCTCCTTCTCTTCGGTGTTATTTTCTCCTCTCCATTGTTGGACATGTGTGTCGGCCTACAGGGAGTTTGGCAGTTAGAAGAGTTTCATTAGTTGAAGGCTGAAAGATTGTCATACGTTTTTTTTTTAAATCACTCCAATGTCAGAGGACTCCAAATAGCAATATTAACCTAGTGGTCAGTTTCAGAATATCAACCAAAGTGTGTGGACTTTCACTTTTGTGATGATTGTAGACATACTGTGGCTGGCTAACTTACACACTACCCACTTTCTAACGATACATTTTCATAGCAGCAAACTGCAAGCTTTAAATGAAACCAATTTAAATATTGTTATTCCCCAACACGTTACTAATGGAGAAAAATCCAAATATTTTAAGTATGATTTATTGCTAATTGCCTAATGACAGTGCAATTAGCCTATTATGTCTTTGCTGAAGGTTGCCTTGATGAAGTATGACAACATATCCGAGGCACCTGTGAGTCCCTTCAGCTGTCACCACAGAAACATTACATCAGCGTAAGCAGCAAAGTGACAAAGTGGTGTCATTTGGGAACTCCACTCTCATAAGACAGACAAGCAGCTGATATTTTTGTCCTCGTTAGTGTGTGTGTGTTCAACCAGAGAGCATCTCCATTTTTATCACCATCTTTATTTGGACAGCTGGGTATAGATTGTTTTGATAAACAATCATCATGCCGCCAAGCTGTCAAGAGAAAGAGACCGAGGACTTAACATCCCAGGATAGTTAAGGGCCAAAACCTTTCATATAATTATTGCTTAATATTATCCTTCATGTGATGACAGCATGTGATAACTTACTTGTTTTACTTACTTAACACATTGCACAGCGGTAGCCTCATAATTGTCACCATCAGTAAATTCAGGTAATTTCAATATTATCTCATCAATCAAAATGTTACTCCATTTGAAATAATGAGAAGGATTTATTTTCTTTTTTTTATGATCAAGTTTGGGCTTGACCAGCTGACGTTAGGCGCAACAGGGAAAACTACCATATCGTAAGTTAAACCAGAGTGGATCTGGGATAAACGCCTTAGCTCTATACTCCTGGTCGAAGAATGTGAAAGGCAATCACTTCCGTAAACAAATTATGTTTTGACATTAGAAATGATCCAATACGAGGGCTTAAAGATAAAAACCTGTTACACGACCCGGTTATTCACAACAAAAGTTGCACACTGTTGACATTATCAACATTAACCAAATACAGGTGTGAAAAACGAAGAAAAACATTCTATAACACAAATTGAAACGCTAGTGTGATGTATGCTGTCAAGTTATCTCGCGTGCGCTCTGGCTGTTGCAAGCTAGTAGTAGTATCTCGCTAGATTCTTGCTAGCAAGCTCGCGCCTTTCAATGTTGTTGTTTAGGAGGGTCTTTCCCGTCACTGAAAATCAACATTCGAATTCAGCATGCAAAACCCAAAGACCGTATAAAACATTTACTTCGACAGAGACAGATGGACAACCAGTTCACAGGCTAACAGCTGGTTATCTGGTTGAGCAACTTGGCTAGTTGGGATCGTAGTGCGCCCAAGCCGCTATGTTTTGTGCTGCCTGGTAATACAGAAAGCTACAGTATCCAGCTAGCAACTTGCTAGCTGCAGTGATTGACAATGTCATGGGACTTGTTTGGCCAAGTGTACATTTCTAAAATTAAATTCCTTGATCACAAGGATATCTTGTTGAGCATATTTCACGTTAGCTGATGTTGTCTTTACATATTCTCATTCAGTTTCCAATACGGAGCTGTACTATGGATTAGCAAACTAGCTAGCTAGCGCAGGCCTTGTTAGCCAGGCTAATGCCAAGCTGGTTGGTTGGCTTGCTAGCTAGCTAGCTCTTCAGAAAGAAAAATCAAACGTACCGTTATGCATGCCTTGTTGGAAATAAGGGATTATCCAGGATATACCGTATCATTTGTGCATACTTCCAATAATACTGTCTCATTTCAATAACGGCGCACTAAACACTATAATCAGTTAGAAAATCACAATTAACTCTATGACAATGTTTTACCTCCCTTGCCATATGCAGTTCCTGTACACAGGAAGTGAAGTATCTAAACGCCCCCTTCAGAACAAGACAGACGTTCTGCTGAACCTATTACATTCAAGTGTGTGAACTGATATCACCTGAACGAATGAACAGGTATGTAATGTATTGCACATATTACATTTTCATTCATAATTTGTAACAGCCTTTATTTGATTTGAAACATGAATTACAATCACATGCTCAGTTTGTGGACTATTTATCAACTTGTGTATAGTTTAACAAGTTTAAAAGGAAAATACTGACAAGTAAAATAACTGACATTTTCTTTATGAGCGAGAGAGAGAGAGAGAGAGAGAGAGAGAGAGAGAGAGAGAGAGAGAGAGAGAGAGAGAGAGAGAGAGCAGGCGTAGGCGTGAGTATGTGTCTTGTGTCTCAGTCTGTAAAATAAACAACACATTTGGTAAATTTGCAGGCAGTGGATGTTGGGTTCCTGAAGAGTTGGAATGGAGAGAACAGGAGATAAAGTCACAAACTGTCATGTGTTAATCATACACAGACTCTAACACAGTCCCCCTAACTGGTACTCTATACCTGTGATCTCACATTGGGTTTGTGTAGACTAGTATGCTTTGACAGGAGCATATTTCAGTGATAAATGCTACATCCATTTCAGGAGCTCTTCTTGCTCCTCAACTCCAGGGAGTGGTGATGTGCTGGTACTTCAAGGTCAAGAAAAAAGCAAGTGTCATCATATAACTCAGGGGAAGAAATAACAGAAAATAAGGAAAACATGAAAGAAAAACATGTGTTGTCCTGCCCCACCTCTACAACAGTTAAAGCATTCCTATACAGGATTTCTTGACAAAGGGTTTGTTTATACTGTTTTTCAGGAAATGTCTAGTTTAAAACTATATGGCAAAGAAGAACAATGAATACTTACACAAAATCACAGGAGGATTTAATACTAGAAGGTTAAGACAAGCCCATGAGAAACAGTTTTTTAAATTTCTGCCATATAAACATTTACTGAAAAATAAATGTCCAATTATGTTATTGTTGCTACAGTCTTACTTTATGTGTGGTTAACTTGTCAGCCATTGTTTTTAAAGGAAGATATCTTACCATTGTGTTCAGCGTGAACACAAAATAATGTGACCAACTGATACAAAATATGTCCTTCTGCATCACTGGTACCGTCTTGATATGATGTAGCATCTTTCAAACAACTAGTAAAACACAACTGTAAAACTGCATTGCAGAACTGTAAAATAATTATTTATAGAAATTAGAAGACTTTCTTTGTAATATCTGCAGAGTGACAGAACATAATCCCTACTCCACACAGTATAGTTTCATACTGCACTATAAATGTTTTTATCACTATAAACTATTCTAGTCTCACATATCTAGTGGTTGTGTTGGCTACATGGGATCATTTTTGGGATGAGGTGTTAGTTTCATAGCCTACTAAAATAACTGTTGTACACCCCACTGTCAAACAAAAATGCTGAACAAAACACCATTGACAGGGTTTACAGTTTATGGGCAATATCTATACAAATATATGTATATATCCTAACCCATTGATTAGATTTGACTAAAAATATAATTTCAAGTCAACAAGCACTTATGTTTTAATTTCCAAAAACCCAATAAGAATTTGTTATTGTTTGCTATTATATATCTAAGCCGGTACCATATTTAATTGCAGGACAAAATAGGTGTATTTTTTTCTGCTTAAGCATCCAATAACTTCACGGTGGTGTCATAGCAACCCAAAAGGAGGACCATGCAAATAATCCGCAAATATCCACAATTACCATGGAAAGTATGTCTACGCTATACCAACATGTAGCTTATATCATGGGTGGGACACTATTTCTGAAATGTATCATTAGCATATTTGACCGTCTGTGGCTTACCACACGCACCCGTTCTCCACACTCACCGAGAATAGGCACTTTGGTCCTGTGAGCAAAGAATTCAGTATAATTCGGCGCACCTTTCCAAGCACATATGCTATCCTATTATTCATTGTCCGTTCTGATCTTTTTCTAATGTGCGTCCATCTCCAAATATATTTTACGGCACCAGTGACTATACCTTTTGCGCATAATCCTTTGCAATTAGAAAAGTACAGGCTAGTTAATGTCATGCTTACACAAAAATAAGGGATCTTATTGGCGGCATCTCTCGTCGTAATAATTATGTATTTTAGTTGAAGGCATGTAGTGGCAAAAGCGTGCAACCCCGAAAGGGGTGGAGCATAAATGTCCAAAGAGATCTTCTATTTTTTGTGCTCCTCACTCCTGCTTTCAGTCTATCACGTCCTTGCTGGTCGAGTGGCACCTTGTCAATCGCTAGCGAACCATCGAAAGCCGTCATGCAATTGAATGCTTATCAGTTTAACAGTATACAAATTACGCACCGTTTTTGATGCGTAGCCTAAGAATAGCCTACATCTTACATTTTTTGTGTCAACGTTGAACTTTGAAAAGTGGCCAAACAGTTGGCTATTCTCCTCATCACCATCCATATCTTCACTTTTGCTGCAGGTATTGCATAGCAATTAGAGAAGGAAACTGCAGTTTACAACTTTCCTTTCATTGACGTCCTCGCGTAGCCTTCATTTTTGGTTTGCTCTGGAGTTGCGCTTGGATTGTTGGTTCATTGGAATCTTGGAAGTTTGACGTTTGAAGTTTGATGAGCTGAACGAGGATGAAGCCAAAACAAAACGCACGGTGGAAATTACAGTAATCTGGAAGATATTGATTCGGACACCAGCGAATGAAATATACCCACCCTTTTTCGCTTTTCTCTGCTACTTTATTAATATTGCAGATGGTCGTTGAGTCGCATGCATACCCTGAGTTGAAAAGTGCAAGCGGAAAATAATCAGATACTAATTGTACAGGTTACAGCTAAAATAGCCTCCTATTCCAGTGTATTGATCTCGTATCTGTTCTCGACTGGACTACATTACGCCTGTGATTGAGTATCCACGGTATATTCGCTTTTTTCTGTGCTTGGTCAGAAAAGAAGCGCATTGATTGAGTTGCGGTAGATATGGAGGAACAAGCCCGGATAATGCAGGCACTCAGCGGCGTGACACTAGCTGGTCATCCGGTACAAGGAGGCATGGGACTACCGCCGCCTCACGGACACGAGGGTACCGATGGGGATGGAAGAAAGCAAGACATTGGGGACATTCTTCATCAAATTATGACAATTACTGACCAAAGTCTGGATGAAGCGCAAGCAAAGTTGGTCTCTTTTAATTATACATAAAAATTGGCGAGATAGATATTTCAAAAACAATCGATTAGGCTAGTTATTTTTTTAAATTAATGAGTCATTAATGGAAATGCTTTATTGTCATGGTATGATAGCCTGGTGATGTTCAATAATTAATACATTTATTTGGTCATGCAATTGGTTAAAGTGTTCAGCCTCAATTGCACCATTATAACTGATCTGATTACATTTAAAACTTAAAAAGGCAATATGTATTGACGTGTGTTGTGTTAGAATAGGGCAAACCATAATTCCCGCCTAAAAAATACAAACTAAAACAACAAGTGAATTGCTGAGGGTCTCCAATTATTCAACATGAAATGGTATAACTCTATTATTGTTACTAACTAAGATTTTTTTATTGTCCTTATTGACATAGGAAACATGGATTGAACTGTCACAGAATGAAACCAGCGCTCTTCAGCGTTCTCTGCGAAATCAAAGAGAAAACGGGTGAGCCAAAATAGCAATATTTTATAGTTTGTTGTGAAGTCATTGAATTGAGCGTCAACTGCATCGTTTATTTCAACGAGATTTTCTCTACGTTAGCCCATCACCTACCGCCATGTTTGCGGTCCAATTTGTATTTGTATGTATAGTTGCCTAGGCTATACAACGTACAGATGTGGTAACCAACAACACACATTTTCTATCCACACAATTCGTCGTTGAGTCGGGGGGAGGCGAACACAGCATTCACTCGACTAGCCGGCGACCAGTGCCTCAACACCTATCTCTCTTTTAACTCGAGCTAACTGATGATCCGTGTCCGAGCCGTAGACATGCATGCAGAATAGGAATCATACGAAGATGACATCGAGATTGCTATGGTGGAATTCGTGTTAATGTAAAAACAACAAAAAACACACACAAATCATTGACCACTAAACATATGTTTAAACCAGTTGTGATTAATATCTATAGCAAGGCTACGCGACAAAAGCATTGCGCCTCATTAAGAACAAACTACATTCAGTCTACATACAGTCTGCAGTAGGCTATGTCATTGAACATATACCATTTGAGTTAATATAGGCTCTGTTCATATAGGCCCAGTAGCCGAGATGAATTATTCAGCAGTAATATATCCAGTGTTTACTTATTTGAATCGATGATATGAGAAAAGAAAAAGAGGAAACACATAGACCATAGTTGAAGAGCAGTTTGACCATACCTGAAGGAGATATATGCTATAGGGTCACCATTAAAATGAGACAATGGGGTTTCAGAAACATGACACTGAGGCATCAGTGATAAACTGGTGACCAACATGTTAAAACATTAGCAGGGCATACGGAAATGTGGTTATGAAGTGACTGGTGGAGCCATAACTTTAAATGAAGAGACCACTAACATTATGAGAGACAGAGAGAGAGAGACAGTCAACTAAAAGAGACATTTGTAATTTTATACAGCATACATTTGTAGCAATTCTTTTTAGAATTGTTGAGTGTCTGAACTTGTACAGAGTGTGGACATGGAATTATGCTTAAATCTTCTCAACTCATGCATACACACACACAAACACACAGACACACACACACACAGAAACACACACAGAAATACACGCACACATTATCCATTCATATTTTAATTTTTATTACTAATTCCTTTTATTTCTGTGTATTACTAATTCAATAGGTTTAATCAGAGTTTTACAAAGTCTCTTGTAGCAAATTATTGAAATTATTGGTCACTCGCGTAAGCCTAGTCTTGTTAACAATATTGCTTTATTATATTCCACTTGGACAAAGCATTAGTAAACAATTTTTTCAAGTGGTGTTTGGCAGCTTGTCAAAGAAGAACATTTATGCTTTGTACAGTATCCCAGTACGGTTACAGTCTTGTCATCATATTGCCTACTTTAGAGTCTGGAGACTCCTATCATAGTTTTATTGTAAGTTTATTTTCTTGTATTCCTTTTTATTTGTTGTAAATCACATTTAGTGCCAGACATGCACAAGTTCTGCTTTTTAGGGGTTTCAGGAGGGCTTGGATTGTTAACTCTGATTGGTCATTTTTTTAAGCCCACTAGGATTGGCTGGTTATTCATCATGGAGAAAGGCAGCGGTGAATGCTATAAATCTGTTGATATGGAAAATATCTGTGATGGGAATACTCTATGTGTCCGTGCTGTCTTGTGTGTTACAGTAAAGGGATGCCATAGGCAGAAGACGCTGGTTGGTGTAATTCACCTACACATGAGTAGACATTCTTTAAGATTTTTTTTATAGATATGTAGTTCATACTAGTGTGCATACATCACTTGTGTTTGTGATGTATGGAATATAATAAGCAGGACAGTTTTACTGACAGTAAAAACTGTCAGTATGCAATCTGCTTGGTAGTTAAACTATACTTTTATGAGAAATTTTAACAAATTGATAAACTGTAATTGTAATCTTAAAATGGGGGGGGTCTTTCTAGTTTGAGGACATACATTTAGTGGGAAGTGTTTGCTTGGTAACCATGTAAACCAATGTAAGAATGTTTATTGGGACTGCAACAGGAGAAAAAGAGAAGAGGCATATATGTGTGACGCTATGTGTGTGTGTGGTGTGTAAGGTTGTGTGTGTCTGTGTGTGTGTGTGTGTGTGTAAGCCCGTATGTGTGTGGTGTGTAAGGTTGTGTGTGTCTGTGTGCCCGTGACTCGTATGAGGAAGATTCGTCTGAAAAACATTTAGCAGAATAGTCGAGTGAATGTATGATTGTGTTGTTTTACCTTAAGTGTGTGTTTTCCAGATTTGAAGGGAACTGTTAATTGGCTAAGAAAACTAAAAGAGAAGTTCAAACACTTTCTAAGTGTTCTAATTCATTTTATTGTATTTCTACGGTTCCTTTACCGTACTGTTTCAAATGAAGAGCAAATTGACAAAACTGTGTTCTTTGTTCCTATAAAATGGGCTTCACTTTCTTGGGAGGCAGATTAGAACTGGGTGTACTTTAATTCCATTGTGTTTTTCTGGTTTAATGACAAAACTGTAATTTCTCTTTCGGGAGAAACAACTTTTGAAATCAGAGTATTTCAGATTTCCTCATGAACTCTATACACAATAGTATGTTACTATTAATGCTAACGTTTTATTATTAATGGATAGAGATTGAAATACATGTTCTGTTAAGTTCCCTGATACCTTTCTTGACTCGCCTAGAAGGGAAAAGAGGGAAACATTTGGTTGGAGGAGGGAAGAGGATTGAGGTGATTCCCTGCATGCTTTAGAACAAAATCTTGGCAGTTTTATACAATTACAAGCCTAGGGCATATTTGCCGTTGTCCTAGATACTTTCACTTTGATGTGCTAACTACAGTGGTGTTGCTGAAATAGTCTTCTTCAGTCAATGCAGCAAGAGGTTAATATTTTGAGCAAAGAAATATGTCCAGAATCTGATATCATGAAGCACATAGAATAAGCTTTTAGTCTTCACCGTAGTTCTATTTTTGGGAAAGGCGAAGTTAAGTAGACCATAGCTCACCTGGCACACACCACAGGTACAGTATGCAGTGTAACTGCTGTATTATTTCCTCAATCCACAAGCGCAAATGATGTGTTTGCATTCTACCAAATACATATTCATAATGGTATTCTGTATACAGTACATTCACGCTTGGCTGAATCAATTGTGGGCTTAGATTGTAATAAAGCGAAGTGAGGGCAATTGAAATCATTAACTTGATTTACCAGCCAACTCAGATTCAGGAGGTAAGCATTTCTTAAGCCTGTGGGGGACATTCCCTCTCAGGGCAATCAAATAGAGAGCTAATGAGATGAATAAATCTGTCTGCATGTTCATTAGATAAAGTGTGTGCAACCTCCACCAAAATAATAATAATAATAATAATAATAATAATATGTTGATAATAATTACAAGAATACTACTGCTACTACTACTTACAGTTATATCTATATTCATAATATCAAGAATAATAGTCTAGGGGAGAAGATTAGACATAGTTTCATCCCTTGTACAATACAACTCTTTTAACATAGTATATTGCTGCAGTTTCTGTATACAATAATTATTTTGGAGTAATCTAGTTCAAAATTTCAGTCTAGTACTGCATGTTTCATGGTTTCAACTGTCAAAACCTTGCAGTTCGGTGTCAGTCATAGTCACTTAATGTGAGTGGTGTCAAATGCAACAGGAGGAACACTTGTAGAGAGAGCTGCTTGTATAGCTGCTCTAGCCATATAGCTACACACACTTTTGTGTGCATACTGTATGAGGGCAGATACCACAAACCATTACAGATGCAATATCTGGATGACATTTCTGAGAAATGACAAGACATTTGGGATTTGTTAAACTACTCTACTATACTCCTTAAGTCAGTCACTGGTTCTTAACAACAAGTACTGTACCACACTGGTGAGCTTCCACCTATTTTGCGTCTCTTTGACAAATGTTAAGATGGACATTATGAACCAGTGGTTTGGAAAATTGAGTAGAGTGTGAACATTATCGGGTGAAATCCCTGATATGATTTCTGATGCTCCTAAAGGCATGTTATGAGCTGTGGTTTTCCTGGTTCATATTGGCTTGTTGGGTCTATGTGTTCCATTAGTTATAGCAGTACACAGGGTTTTCACTGTGCTTTCACTGTGGACTTGTTTATTTCTGTTGCAAATGATTACTGGTACTAAAAACTATGCTGGTTTCTAAATTATTTATTATTCTGGTTCTGCCCCTCTTTCTTTTGGCTTGCTCAAATATTCACCCGTAAGGCTAGGAAAAGTTACAGAAAAAAGTATAATTTAGTGTTGATGATAAAATACCTCGCCTCCCCTCATCCCTCGTGTATGGAACGGGTGGGATTTCTGCGGTATAGGTGAAAACACATCTCATGAGTGTTTCTTTCACACATACGATATGGTAATGAGCCTCTATGGCAACTAGCATGGCAATTAGCATCCTGCAACTATTTCTTAGCAGGTTAATTGCAAAAATGTTCCGTACTGCACGTCTGACTTGTTAATTAGGCTTGACAGGGATGGTAAAATTGCGATCTGGGGGTGGTGATGGCGGCTAGGAGTGACTGTCCATCAAGTGAAAGAACCACAATTGATTAGCGGTAAACGGTTGCCAGAGCGCTGAAGAAATGATATGTTCCTTGAGATAATGCACCAGCCCAAGGCCAACCATGTTGTTGTTGTTGTAAGTTGCAAACTGCTGCTAACTACCACATCATCACATATTTCACTTCTGGCTTTCTTGACTGTGACTGAACCAATAGCGGATTTTTTTAAGACAGGGTGCAGATGGTGCATCTTCTCACTGAACTGAAGATTTCAGTTAGTCCGTAAATCAGTGTTGTCAAGTTTCCAAAAATGAGACTCGTTTTAAACCCTTGTCAAACCCCTCCAATGAATCTTCCAAATCCTACCTCCACAAACCTGACCGTCGGCACATGACAATGTGTTGGTCAACTTTGAGTTTGCTGGTGTTGTTGACTGAACGCCCTGTGTACTGCCCCATTGTTCAACCCCAGATGCTTTTAAGACATGTCCCTGGCGCAGAAGTGAGATGAGAACCAATAATGCTCCATCACCGTCACAGCCTCTTAAAGCATGGGGGCATGGAGGCCTGATGTATTTCCTCAGAGGAGGGCTTGTAACACACCGGCCCCAGTAAAAAAGACCCAGCTGATGAATTCGATGTTGCCTCTGATGGCTCCATGCCCCTCCCTTCCTCCAGGTTAACCAAATTGTGCTCAAGTATTGCGGCATTAAATTTTCATTTCCGAAAAGTAAATGTTCCGCCCGGCGTTGGCGCCGCTTTCAATATTTTACATCCCCCCCCTCCCACGACACGTGTATATGAAATAAGTGCCGTTTGTGATGCGTTGTCATCCATAATTTTGTCACCGGGGATAAAAGCTTTCGAGTGCACCCACCCGCCACCGGCCTAAGCCCAGATATTTTATGGAGGGGGGGGGAATATGACATTAGCAAGGCTGTTGAACTTTTCTCGAATCTGCAATGTGCACGCGGGGCCATTTCCCCCTTTTATGATGGATTAAGGAATTATTTGATATTCGTCCCTATCTCCCATCTTCCTAACAAATACATACATAACTCATTCTTTCCTCACTCACAGCATATTACATCCATTTGTATCCAGATATCCTGGTTTCATACCATTTATTTGTATTATGTGTAGGCCTCGGTCTTGCAGATTCATTCAAATGAAATGGAATAACGATTGGCTCTGTTTTAAGACACAGACACCGTCTCTGCTTTATTGATGGCTAAACTGTATGTCGAAGGACACACCAGCTTGCTTTTGTTGACTTAATATGGGATTGACTATTCTATGATGTGTAAGGGTGCTTCAATTTGAGGGCAAATGTCAAGTTACAAGTTAATTGTTGAATGTCAAAGACTAAGATGAGACTATTGCTACAAAAGCAGATCCGATAACAACAGTACTGTTGCAAGACAGTTCTATTTATAGGCTACTTTTATCATACTATGTCTTTAGTTCTCATTTAAGAGCCAAGCAATTCTATTGATGAGAATACATACTATTTGAGCTCAGACATTCCCTTTTAAGCATTGACGTTCAAACGTGCAGTGCATCTAGTATTTCTGTGAAAGTGGAGTATTTTGCTTACTTGTAGTACTGTGAAAGAACAGACAACTGTTCTTTCACAGTCTGTTCTTTCACAGATACTATTTTGACTGAAGTGTTGCAATGATGATGAAATGTGTTTTCGTACAATATTGTGGAAAGATCATTTTGTTAGTGCATTTGTCTGTGTCAAGTTGCAATAGCTCAACAGCAAATAAGAAAATTGCTCATGTCTAAAGAATGGAGATTTTTATTGTTTTGACTACTCGAAATCCACAAGATTGAAAATCCAAGTAGTTTTGCAAATAGTGGTACTACAGATAGTTCACCAAATGCAGCTGTATTTAGCTATTTACATATTTTTTGTTGTTGTTGAAAACAACATGATAACGTTATACAGTAACCACAGTAACAGGGACCTTAAATACTACTTCAAAGTGAAAGCCCTATTTTGCAGCATATATGATTCTGATATCAGGTCTGAACAGAAAGAGAATATCATAACACATAAAGATTCTGTTCATACATAATTGTATTTATAATGTGTTGCCTGAGTTGTCCTAAAACTGAATTACATTTCAAATAAACATGTTTAAGAGTTGCTTAAAACGTAATTACATAATTTGATCTCGTTCAGCGCTAATTGCTCAACATGAATAATTAAGCATTTCATTATGTATCTGTAGATATTTAAATACATTTCCAGTATGAAGTCACTTAATTTTAATGGAGGCTTGGATATGTATTTTTTTTTCAGAATAAGACAGAGCTGGATTGCCTCCCTTTATCACTTACAGCAGCTTCATCCCTGCATGATCTTTGTACAACTGCACTGCCACTGCATTTCCCTTCTAAGTTGGAGGGAGAAATAGGAAGAAAAAAAACTGCTGCATGAAACTTTTATCAGCGTTTTATGCCACTTTAATAAGACAAATAATTCTCATTGGCTGCCGGGGTTGAGGATTTGGTATATTTAATTCATTATAACCACCGTGCTCTTAGAGTGCAGGCCTTGGTACACTTCACTTTGCTGTCTGCCAAAAGGGGAGCGTAAAAACTTAAAAGGGCCATGTAAAAGCCGTCCAAAGCTGATCTAAAGCCCTCTGTGAAAGGGTAGCTGCTGCAGGGGCTTTTTCAAAAAACTGCTGGAGGGGATTATTTTATTTGAAGATGTTTATGGGATGCTATTTATGCATTCCCCTGCAAGCACAGCCCAAACAGTTTGCATTAGCGGGAACTGAGCAAGATCATTCTGTTCCTGTATCTAACTTCTTGTGATTGGGAGGGTTCCCATGGGTTATCAACATTATACTCAAAACTTTACTGTTTCCTTCCCGACACCACCCCTCCTTTGCCAAATCCGTGATGTTTTGATTCTGTCCAGCAATGAAAAGATGACATGTGCTCACACATCATAGAAGAATCTCAGGTGCTGGATAGTGTCAACTTAACGCTTATGTTATCTTCAAACATCTTTTACCCCTGGGGTCACTTTGACCCCCAGCAATATAAACCTGAATGTAAACCAATATAAAAGACTGTCTTGAACACATTCTTTATAACATTGCCTGTAATGGTGACCTCAGTATCATCTCCAAAAAACTAAAACACAAACAAATGTGTGTACAATTTTGATATTTCTTTATTGTTATATTCAGCTAAAACAACGTGGGGTCCAAAAAGTAACACTTGGTACTAGCATCTCATGTTATAACACAATACGCATTCCAAAAGCGTATTGTTTTTGTATGCTTTCGGATCGTTGCCTGTATAGAAGGTTTGGTTGACAACAACTCAGGGGGAAATTGAACTTGACTTTGAGAGAATGCTGTGGTGTCATGTTTTAAATTACACACACCATTTTTCCCCTTCCTAGCAGGTATGAGTGGAGACAGTGAAGGTATCTTAGGAGAACTCTCTGGCTCTCGGATAACTACTATCTGTCGTAATGATTGATATATTCACACCATGCTGGAAGCACATTGTGTTTTTCTTTTGAAGAGCAAGCATTTCTACAGTTTTCATACTTTCAGACGAGAATTTTCTTTAAAGTTGGGGACAAAATGTGTTTGTAAGTCAGGTAATAGTTTTGTTGCAAACAATTTACGCTATGCTTTAATGTTCGTTTATGTAACTTTTCCCATTTCTATTTTCAAACAGGTTTGAATTAGTTTCAATCACTGTCTGTTTCTGAAACTCATGCAAACAAATTTAGGACTCATTTAGAAGAAGATTTTGATGTTTTAATGTACAGTTTACGATTTTTTGTCACAAAGAACAAGGATGAGAAACATGTAATGAATTACTGCCATTCTGTCTTAATTCCAATGCCGTGAAATTATTCTTGTGTATGTGTGGGAAGCCTGCGCTTGGAAAGCCCACAGCTCAAAGAACACTTGGTGCAATCAGTGAGGATTTTCACACTCCGCTTCTTCTTTTCTAATCTCCGTGTAGCCATTTTATGTTCATCACCCTTTTTTTTACGACCGTCATATAAAGGTGTTAAATCTAACTACTCAAAATCTGTGAAAATGTGATTACGGCCAAAATAGGATGTTGTGTCAAACATATCCATGAAAGTGGAAAAATACAGAGCATTCTTTTCTCGGAGAGGAATACTTTATAGACCAAAAATCCACATCAGAAAACTGTTTTGTTTCTGCCTCATGTTTTGGCTGGGCTGTAAAAAGGGATCTGTTGGAAAGTTAGTTGACTGCCATAAAGGGAAGCTTACACTTACAGACTCTTGTGCAGCGCTTCTAAACTGGGGTTGTAAAGAATCTCGCTCCTCAGAACATAATTGCTGTCTAAGATTGTTTGTCTTTGTTGCACACTTCTGTCATGACCGAAGAGAAAACAGTGAACAGTTGTCAGTTGGTGGACAGTGTGGGCTAGCTAGCGCCTCATGCTGGAGCCAAATGCACTCTTTGACACAATGTAAAAACATTAGCTATAGTCTACTGTACCAGTGATAGACAGTTGGATGCACGCACACGCGCACACACATACACACACGTACAAAGACACACACAGGCATCTCCCCACATGTCTCCCATAAGACAAGTTAACTTTGAAGTGTAGATGACTGTAGATGTATGTTGACGCAATTAAAGAGACAGAGACAAAGTAACAAAACAGGAAGGCCTCCTCAGTGCATCAGGGGAAGTGGAGGGAGGGATTTTGAAAGGGCCCCGGTGTTAAAAACTGGAAAAAGGTTGGAGGGGTTTGTGGGGGTGGGGTGTGTGTGTGTGTGTGTGTGTGTGGAAGGGGTACCCGTCTGTTAGTCTCTCCCACCCACTGGGTCTAGTCAGAGTTGTGCACTCTCCCTGACGCGCCCAGTCAGTGGCAATACATCACTGTCAGGGGCCTAACAGAGCTAGCCCCCCACGCTAACTCCCTGAGCTCCTGCCTATCTGGGTTAGTTATCCCTACATCGGAGAGAGCCCTGGACACATGGTTACGGCTACAGTGGGGAGGAATGAGTCTTTTTACAGCTCCTAGCCACATTATGTAAAGGTACGGTCGTTTAGTGTGCTGCCGTGCAGCAAGAAGGTCCTGTGTTCAATCCCCGAAGGGGGGCCTGTCGGTGCTTAGGTGGGATATCTCCCGGGTCTTTCTTTGGGTAGTTTGCATGTTCTCAGCTGGCTCCCATGGGTTCCCTCCGTAAAAGAACCCCCCCCATAAAAACATGATCGCTCTCCTGCTCATGTCTCTGGCCAGAAGGTGGGTTGAGCACTTGGACTGGGGTCCCAGGGTGCCGTGGATGTGGCTGCCCACTGCT
This sequence comes from Hypomesus transpacificus, assembly GCF_021917145.1. NCBI lineage: Eukaryota > Metazoa > Chordata > Actinopteri > Osmeriformes > Osmeridae > Hypomesus > Hypomesus transpacificus. The sequence continues at coordinate 1,992,829 of NW_025813796.1, forward strand.
CCTGAGGAAGCTACTGCTCCTGGCCGACCTGCCTGGGTGGAAGGCACGATAGGTGGGAAAGACTGCAGAGATGGATTTCAGTGGACAGACTGGCATGGATGTGGGAGTATCTACCGCGACCTGCACTTGTGTGTGTGTGTGTGAGTGTGTGTGAACACATTGTGAGATTGAGAAAGGATTGTTCTTCTTCTTTAGGTGTTTGGGGTCTGCTCTCTATTTGGCTAGCATGTACGTCATGTTTTAGCTTACTGTAGGTAGTTGATATTTATCATGTCAATGGCGTGTCATTATAAGAGTAGTAGTTCCTATTTCAGTGTTTCAGGTCCAGACACACATGTTGCCAGTGGTAGACATGTGAGACTCAAAAATGTCTTTATTTCCAAGTCTAAATTGATCTCCATTGCTCTGTGAATGCATCGTAGTTCCTCTGGCAAAATACTGTACTGTGATGAAAGGGAGAGATAGAGAGAAATTGAGAGAGTGGGAGGGAGAGAGAAAGACTGGCAAGGAGAGAGAGAAAGAATGAGAAGAGAGAAAGAGTGGGGGCGCAGACCTGCGAAAGCAATTACATCTTAATGGGGTCATTTAGAAGGCAATTGGCAGGGTTTAATGGAGAGGAGAGGTGAGAGTGAAGGGAAATTTGGACCCTGGAAGTGTTTTAGATTAAAAAACTAGCAAGTGTAGCATTGTGGGTTCAGTATGTGATGATAGAACTGGAAAGTGTTCATCTTCAGATTCAAGAAAAAGCATACATTTTGGATACAGTACACAAGCGTGTCGTAGGCCTAAATCGCATACATGCACACATACAAATACATACGCACACACACCTTTACAAACACAATAATGTTATACCGTGACCAAGGAAGCTTTTTAAGATTGTAAAGAGAGAACCATTCGGACATATAGCCTGCTAGCCTCTCTCACTCCTGTCGCGGTGTATCATTAAAGGAGGGTGGGAGGCAGAAAAGTCAGGGTTTCTTTCCTGTCACAAGGTTGGAGGGAAAGACAGAGAGAAAGGGAGAGAGAGACAATGAGAGTGAGAAAGAGAGAGCAGGATGAAGTACAAAAAAATCAATGGTGCAATCTTCTTCCCTTGCCTCCGTGCACGGTAATTGAAATGGAAAATCAAATGAACGGCGAGCAGATAATTGTTTTATCAATATTCCCTTGCCCGCCCTACAAGGGTCAGCGCGCCATGATCACGAGGCGGGGATATGACGAGGACAAAATGTGAAATTGAACAGCAAGGCTCGAATAAATCAGACCTGACAACTGAGAGTGACCAGCATGTAGCGACAGAGGACAGCCCCATGGTTGGACCGTCACATTTCAAATGGCGGCTCTTTCCTATGGAGATGGTTTTTTTCTCCACACGGCAGCGTTTCTGTGTGAGCTGGCGGGATTGCTTCTGAGTGAGGGCCTCCGTTTGTGTGACGCACAAAAAAGTGACATACTTTTTCAGGGAGACCAGAAGGTTTCGCTAAGATTGCGTGTGAATCGAAATATTTTGGGGTCTAAAAAAACGGGATCGTAAAAACACTGAGCAGTGATGTGTGTCTACGCTCATGCATTCCAGCAGTGTCTGATCCAATTGAAAAACAAAAGAAAAAACGTTAATCCGGTCTAATAGCTATAATCAAACCTATCGTGATCCCTAAACCGCATACACATACATAGCATACACCATCCAATCCCTGAGCAACACACTGTGCCACAGTCACCTTCCTATATCCACCCCATCTCCCCCCCTGCCTTAGAGATCCAGATTTCTGTTAAGCGACAGGAAAAGGATTAGCTGTCCATATCAGCAGCGAACACATACCCCCAGTCTAATTCCTCACTAGGTTGTCCCACACGTTGACTGACAGCTTTACAGATTCGGTTCCTTCCACTTCTTTGAAGGCACAACATGCTGGAACAGGGAAGGGACGGTGTGTAATCTGTGAGGTTTTCGGCCATACGTTTGGCGTTCCCACGGTGTGAATTGCAGAGACAGTGAGTGAATAGGACTCCAGGAGGTGGACGGCTTTGATTTGGGTTGGGCAGGGTGGCACTAAATCTTCTTGAAGTGCGTCTGTTTGTTTTCTCATGCTGATTCGCGCACAATCAGAGCGACAAGTCTAATTGCAAACCCAGTGCTAAACCCAGGGCCTCCCCCATCCCACACCACCCCTTCGCTGAGCATTCCCTGTAAATCAAAAAATTAAATAAATAACAAAAACACTTTCCTTTTTTTGTTGTTGACCTTTTCCGAATGATGGATAAGTTGTAGGATTTATGGCTCTCGGGGAGTTCATCGGGACGCTTGTAACGGGATGGCTCAGGGAGGGAGAGAGATGAGAGTGGAGAGTAAAGTGAGTGAGAGAGGGTTTTCAGTTTTTTTTTTTCTCTCTCTCCAGCAGGGTTATGCAATAAGCCATGTTGGAGTAGAGTGTCGAGGGTATTGTAAATTACAAAAAGGTACCAGTCGGATGGCGCATTGGAAGTCTTTATGCAATGTATATGTTGAAAAGGAGGCATGGCTTTTACATACTGTATTTGCATCTGTTGCTACAATACTTTCGTGAAGTGATGCAGCACTGAATAAAATACATTTTGAGTAATACATATTTAAATATATATTAAATCACATAAAAAATATCTGGTTTACACGTGCTGTGTTTACATTACATCTTTTTATTAAGGACCGTAAAGCAAGAGATGTAATACACCAATGAATGCCTTAATTCGACCCTTCTACCAAAGTATTTCAAATCTGCATTCTAGCCCTGTGTTTCAGGACTCTCAGGATTGCACATCTCAAACAAAGGAAGCGCTTTGCACATCACATGATGCATGATTAACAGCGAGAGAACTACCCCTTTAGCCAAAGAACGCTTGGTTCTCAAAGAGAAAGCTTGTTGTTTCACCTGGGTGCTCTACCTGTCAAAGCTATGGTCTTTCATCTCCTCTGGGAGAACAATAAGTCCTTTCAGGTCACGCCAAGAAAAGCTCAGAGCTTCAAGGTGAGCTGGTGCATGTGCCGTATCCCACAGTGGGCTTTTCTTTGATCCCAGGGACTGAAGGCAAGATTGTTCTACCAGCACCAAATGCCAAGAACACAGTACAAAGAGACCAGGCAGGGTTAAATAAATAAATAAACACCCCACCATGGTAAGTGCCCTTCCACTCTGGTTTAGGAGGCGGTGAGACGACGTCAAAAGGAGTAACTGCCAGGTTCACAAGCTGTGAATACAGTAAGTTAAGACATTTCATCCAAAACCGTCAGGGCTTGTCTGAGGTTTGATTTGGAGGGTTTTTGGATGGAAAACTATCATCACCTCAGCCGTAAACTTCCTTCAGTCCTTGCTCACTCCCTCCATCTGTTTTCTTTCTCATTTCTTCTTCCACTCCTCCAGCTACCTCACCTTCTCATGTGTCCTGGGAAATCCGTACGATCAATAGTTTCTCTTTGAGGTCGATCAAAGGCCCTATTCAAGGGTAACAGAATTCGCAGTGGCCTTCATTTAGTCTCCAATCAAGCCATAACTTAGATCCGCATGGCTAAGCACGCGATTGGTCTGTGAAGTTCGGCCGATGGAGGTGATTTGTTCAGATCGACCCCTCCTTGATAGATCACTTCCTGCCTTTGGCCCTGTCCTTACAGGAGTTCATCAGATCTCTCATAAATCAAAGCATTTGGCCGGATATTTTGAAGTCAGTGCTCAAGATCAAAATGGGCCAACAATTAGCCTAAAAGGTCAGTCGATAAAACCACTCTTCTCCTTAAGGACTTTCGTGTAATATGCTTTTATGTCCTCATAACTTGAACTCAGCCAACTCTCAGCATGTAGGAATGAAGAAATGAACAATAATATATAGAGCTTAGGTAACTCAAATGCTGAAACCTCAAAAAGTTGTTGTGCATCAGCAGCTAATTACTAATTACTGCAGGTGTGCTGATTATGTAACAGGACCATGTGAAGATTGTGGATGTGCGATCCCCCCTTCTCACCGGTGTTACTTATTAGTTTGGCAGCCAAGCCCTAATTGGCCTAAAAATCACACATGCATGAACTTGAGCATTCAAACAAACTGGCATACAATAATGTGTGGCATGATAGACGGTAGCTAAAGAGAATTAAAACCTGCGTGTTAAACATCTCAGACACCTCGCTTCTGACGTGTCAGCTTGACACAATTACAACCCTTTTAATTTGGACATAAACACAGGTCCACTAGCGCCAATTGTAATATCTCATTTGCATAATTACCATGCGTTTTAAAGAGGGGCTGGCCTTGATGCCATGTTAACGAGACAGGTTTAATGAGGGTGAACGAGATGGTACCGGTGGAAGAGGGGCTCCATTGCAGGTGTGCGAGGGTGTTCCACAGTTGACAGCTACATCGGGAAGCCTTCCCTCCCTTTCCGGTTTGGCCCTCCTTTCTTCCCCTCCTCTTTCTCTTCCCAGGGCGTAACTACTAACCTGACAGCCCTTAATAGTTGACAAACTGTTCCCTCAAACCCCAACACTCCCCTTTGGTATTGTCTCCTGTCAGTGATATTGGCGCAACGTCCTCACTGTAAATCAATGGTGTCGAGGGGTTTTTTCCGGAACATTTTACAAGCAGGTTTATCGTTTTCACGTGACAGAAGCAAACAAGTGGTATTTATCATAGTCAGGCCTGTAACTTAGACCAGGCAGATACCCCACCGCCCTACTTCTGAGGGTTCCCATGCCTACACTTGTGTTTTGAAAGGGTCTGTTGACTTGTTTGTTGCTCAGAAAACCTGTCGTTCAGTCATACTGGCTTTGGCTGATCCTTGAGCTCTGAGGAGTTCTTTGAGGACCTAATGGAACTGCCAATGAATGTTTTCAGGCTTTAAGATAGTCTTCTAATCCTCCAGGGTGCTGTTAGTCCATTTCTTTGTTTCAAATGGGTCCCCGGTATCGCATTGAAACTTTTGAACATTCATCTGTGTCATAAATGTTTCTATACCAAGGAATCCAAACTCCTGTTCCCCCCTGTTCAGTAAAGCACTTTGATCATAGGGAGGTAAAAGGCAAACTCCCGAAAGACGATTTTCATTTCCATTTAGAGGAACATGTTAAGTTAATTTGCTAACATGTCTACAGTCATGACAGCTTCTCTTCATGTCTGGTGTCTCCTTGGGTTTTTGATTTGAAGGTTATAGATATATTTTGCTATTCGACTATACTAGAAAAGCCACTTCGAGATCAAGCTGGCAGTGATGTAGAACATGTGACTATGATGTGATTGTTCCTCAAAGATGAGGAAGAACTAAATGTATTGGGTATTGACCAGCTACAGTCACAGATTGTCTCCAGTCTTCGATAACAAGGTCCATCATTGGTCTAGAGACACTCCTTTATTGAGTGAAAAGGTGCCTTCATATATCATTAACATTTTAAGCAAGCCAGACACAAGACGTGAAAAAAAAAACATAGCAAACAACATACCTTTTTGACCAATACCAGATTGATACAAATAAAATGAAAACACACTGACAGCAAGCTAATTATACGTAGATTTTGTTTACAATAGCATTCAAATTCATTGCCATCTGACAATTCCTTCCTCACTCCTTTCTATATCCCCGACGACAACATAGCAATAAAAATGTTGAGCCCAGATCAGCCGACTGACTCAGAGACCGTTAAAGCGGCACGCTGCCAATCTAAGCACCAGTTCTGCACCGCTCTCCAGCTCTCAATTGACTCTTCTCCTGCTCTCTCTCTCTCTCTGTTTCTCTCTCTGCTTCGCCCTCTGTTTCTCTCTATGTCTCTCCTTAACTGGGTAAAAGAGATGCATCACAGTCTGGCAGTCAGAGGAGACAACAGGAGATTTTACTCTGGCACATCTCAATTCTCCTTTGATCACGAGGTGGCACAGAACAGGTTTTCTCTCTCTCTCTCTCTCTCTCTCTCTCTCTCTCTCTCTCTCTCTCTGTCTCTCTCTCTCTCTGTCTCTGTCTCTGTCTCTGTCTCTGTCTCTGTCTCTGTCTCTGTCTCTCTCTCTCTCTCTCTCTCTCTCTCTCTCTCTCTCTGTCTCTCTTTCTTTTTGTCTGTAGTTTAGGTTATGGTCTTCATCCTTGTAGACATGTGTTAAAGCCAAAGGATGCTTGGAGAAGTGTCTATGTCTCCATGGGGTCACCATAATGTTGAGATTTGGGTAGGTTTGGATTGGTAAAAAGGACAACATGGATGTTATCTCATTTGTATTCACATTCATACTGTAGGCTGGCATTTGTACATTTCTCAAGGATTCCAGTGAAGGCATGGTAACTTCATTGTTACAGTATACACATCTTTCAATGTCTTCCCATTTAAACAAACTCATCTCCCTCCACAGGCAACCAATAACCATCCTGTCCTCCTCTAACATCCTACTCCCCTCTTGTTACTTTATGACCAGCTTGTGAAATACATGCCGGCAACTCCCATTTACACCAATTAACATATAAAGCCTAATTGCCCAGATCATGGGGAGTGGAGTCCATAAAAAGCTTGTGGTGGAATTTGTGTAGGCCTTGCTAACACTCACACACACACACACACACACACACACACACACACACACACACACACACACACACACACACACACACACACAGGTGGGGATTGAGGGCACTGAATAGAAATGGCTATATTAGTACCGTAATTGCCAAAATGGTTGTTACTGCCATGTATGTGGGTGCGTACTGCAATTTTATTTGTGTTTTTTTTCCTTCTCTGAATCCGTCTCTCCTTCACTGTTATCCTCTTTCTTCTTTTACCCTCTCCCCAACTGAGTGACCGACGTAGCATCCAGCTCATCGAATACGGTGTCTGATCCTCGCTGACTATTGGAGCTCAAGCTCAAACAAATCTTAGATTTAGAGTGCAGTAAAGCAGTCTAGTTTGAAATGCAGTTAGCATTTCTTCTACCACCAGTTGACGCATACCTTTGCTCGTGCAATGTCAACAGTGCGGCCACGGCTATGACTGCAACAAACCATAAAAATGATAGTCTCTTATGTATCCACTTTCAAAGGCTTGAGAAGAGTGCCGCTTTCCTTTGGAAGTCTGGACGGTGTTTTCAGCATGGTTTGTGGCAAGCGAGGCAGCGATACATGTACTTTACCCAGTGATGAAGAAAGGCTACCATTGTACAGAAATGTAGCGGCACATACCGTTGTCACAGTGTTTATACTCAGCCCTTCTGGGAATGGTACTCCATTCCAAGGGGCTGTTGAATAAGTACAGCTTTTCCAATCTTTTTCCAGACAAAAGATTACAGAGGTATACACTGTCATCATTTTCACTGAAAATGTTACAATTATGGAGCAATTGTTAAATCTACACGCGCAACCAGAGTTTCTGCCGGGTCGGTCACAGTCAGGATAGAAAAAGTAGGACCTCAGTTTGAATTGTTACAGTGCCTCACTTTGAATGATATTCTCTGCATTGAAACATGTTGTATCGTTTACTTCAGGTGGACATAGGCGGCCTCTTCAAAGCTGTTTCCAGCGCTCGCTTTGTACCTGCTTCTTCTCTCATTTCGGAGAATAAAAGACAGGAGAAGTTAGTTGAAGGTGATGGATCCCTGTAGCCCCGGAGCTTTCCGGTGTGTTTATACACGCCTTGCATGGCAGCTTTCAACCCACATTTACCCCCTGATTTGCGACGAGCTTATGTGTGAATAATTAATGCCAATTAATCCTTAATTACGGTGATTAGGCAAGTCACAGGAAATTAAGCTACAGCTGGGGAAGTAGCCCCCCCCCCACACACACATTCTGTCGTTCCTGGCTTGCCCCCTCCCCCCTTCCCCAATCCCCACACCACCTCACCGCCTTACGAGATGGGGCAGAGGAGGAGCGTGCCAAGGTTCTGTGCCAGTGTGCGAGTCGCGTGTGACGACGCCGGCTTGCCATGAGGTTAAAGACGGCAGTGGGTTAATGACAGTGGCACACACATCAAAATAGAATCTTTCCCTATCCATCAATAAGACTTAAGAAGGTGGTATTACGATGGGTTGTTCCATGGTGTCTGTACCCCAGATATGCAACAAGTACTGGATCATTTGACCACTGTTATAAAGTATTATGAAACATAACGAAACAATATTATACCGTACCTGTCTTAGTATTTATCACACTTAACCATTTCAACCCAGTAAAAGAACATGTTCTGCTGTATGGTATTTCTTGCTCCATCCCAACGTGCACCAGGACTCCCAAAGAAAAACACTGTAAGCCATTAATAGCTCTCATAGGCAACTGAGCCAACAAAACTGGAATGGTTAGACTGCCAAACCTCCATTAACACCTAGTTTAACATCCCACTGGCGCCGTAACACAGCCTAATGTTGCAGAGGGGTTGGGAGTTGGAGTCTCTCCCGCTGAAATTAAATGGACATAAAAGGAATTGCGTGGGGAGAGGTTGAGGACTTCAGTAATATCTGTGATTATGTGACAGGCTGTTTGGGTGAACGAGGCTTTTGTTGTTTAATAGGAGCGGGGCCAGAGTGGGCGGGAGTGGGAGAAGTGCATGCTGGGATGGGGGCGAGGTGTGTAGGAGAGGGACAGGGAAGAGAGGTTTCTGTGGGTTTTTCGTGTGGGGATAGTCTACTTGGTGGTGTATTCTTATGGCCCACCGAATTAGATCGGTTACACTCGGTTAAGTCCTCCCTGTTAACACAGATGTAATTTCACATTTCATTTGAAAGTTGCACCTTAAAATAGGGATAGCTGCTAAACAAATAGAAGAAAATGTGTACGTATGCGTACAGTACGCGGGCACGCAGTGTGTCTTTGTGTGTATGTGCCCAAATGATGTGTCAGCATCCTGTTCGATTTCTCAGCATCAACAGGGCTCCCCCCCCCCCCCCCCATGCAGTGAACGCGACAAAGCCAGAGTGACGCGGTCAGCACTTTGTGCCTTCTCCGCTCAGAAGACCTCACCACAAACATCACAGAGGAGAAAGAACCTCAGAATACAATTTTAATCATATTTGTCTTGGGTCTGATTGGCCTGTGATGTAGTTGTTCCCAGTCGGAGAGTTAGACTTGCATTCATTGATCCACAGTTGATTTATAGTACACTGTCCATACAGATCTGTGTTCAACATTAAGTGATGTCATAAAGTGGTGCATATCATGTAACATTCTTCTCTTAGGGTTCTTTTAAGTATTTTTGTTAGTGGTTTTATTGAAACGTGTCCTTAAACTACCACCTCTTGTATAATACTCTGCCTTCTCATGTGGAATGCTTCATGTGAAGTCTTCACTTGAACCTGAAATCCTGAAGCATTCACATTTACAGTATAGGAGAAGCCGCAGTGTGTGTGTCTCTGTGTGTGTCTCTGTGTGTGTGTGTGTGTGCTGTGCCAGTGTTTACTCTGTACAGTTATTAAATATTAACTCGCTAACTGTGATGGTCTTGGCATAGAGACGAGACACGTCACCCTGGAGGTAACTCTCTGACTCTGAGTGAACGGATGGTTCACAAGGCGCTTCAAAAGTCGCCTCTCTGACACACATGCAACACACTCATAGTCGCACACATACACACAGTTTGGCTCCTCATTACTGTAAAAGTAGCATTTCCTGCTCAAAACCAGTGTTCCATGTATTGGTGTCTTATGAACTGTGGACGAAAAAAACCCTACTTATTTATTTACTGGATCTCGTAAAAAGTCTGCGCCAGTTTGGCAAATTGGATTTCCTAAACAGCAGGAGCCTGCTCTCGGTTGTCTTGCTGTAATGCTGCATTTTGTAAAACAAATGAGTTAATTCCTGTGAAAAACCAGGCATTATTGCTGGTCTGCTGAGGGTTTAAAAGACCAGCTATTACACATTTGTGTAGTGCAGTTTTGGGCAAAGTGTCCATTCCAATTCTTAAACAGCCAATGGCTCATCATTTCTTAATAGACTATCCCTTAGCAGTCTAATGTTTTGTGCAGTTAGTGGAGGAACTTCTCTGACACAGGGGAGAGAGGAAAAGTAGGCCTGCCATGTTCAAAAGTTGTCTTTTGTCTTTTCCATTGATAATCATCACAGATAATTTAAAAACTATGAGCAATTTGCTTAATTCTTCTGGTTGAATTGAAATAAATGACCAATAGAATTGAAACGCAAAACACATGTATACATACAAAAAAACATATATTTGAATATTATCTAAACAAAAAAAATTATTGTAATCATATGCAACAGATTCAGTAATGACATTTTTCAATTCTACACCCAATATGCAATTTTTTCAAATGTATGTATATGAAACATTAATATGCAGGCTATATGGAGTGTTGCATATACAGTGTATGTGTAAGTGATTCTTACAAGTAAGTACAAGTGTTCACATATGACTATACATAATACCATAGAGTCTTGTGTTTGAACACCAGTTAGCCAACTGGTTATAAAAATGCCTCCAGTGCTATGTGAAATGTAAAATATTGCGTCTGTTTTCGTCGCTTAGGCTAATGATGTTAGCTGCTATAGTTAGCTGCTAGGAAGTTATTCGGCTTATATTGAAGCTTATAGTGTTAGCAATTGATGTCAGAATGATTACCCCTCGGCCTTCCCATGACCCCATAAGTGGAGCCAAATTCCTCACATGTTTTCTGTATGGAGTCACCTACTCAGTTCCATTGAGGTGGGGAGGTGGAGATGGACAGGAAGAAAGAAAAGGAGGGAGGAATGAAAAGAGAGGAGGTAACAGCCTTTTATTGCCCAGGTAAATCAAACATGGCGTAAATCAACAGTAAGCAAAGAGATAGGCCTATCATGACATGGCCTATGTTGTAATTTTTTATTCAAGCCAACCATAATTTTCCATCTGTCATCGGCATGTATTTTCTACTGCACTTGTCACGGCGTGTACAGCTAGTGTGGATCCTCAATAGGTAAATTGGTTGGCCTTGTGTGTCTTTATGTGGCTGTCATTGGGTGTGACAAATGGCAGGTCTAACAAAAGGACTTGATAGGCTATGTATCGATCAGTTGACTGTCAAGAAAGCATGTTAGCAGCCACTCAGAAAGGGAAGACGACATACTCATAACACATCATACCTTCATCTTATTTTGTTCATTATAGCAAATTAGTCCATCAGTCAACGATGAGTCGCACCCAACAAGGACAAATCATAATCCATTGCCTATTTGTGAACTGATCATAATTCATAACCCTTATTTTACCAATCAGGTCATGAATGTGAATAGCAAATTAGTACAAATGTAATGTATTGCCTTTCTGTAAAGAGATATGATTGTTGTCGAGTTCATTTACGTAAAAGAACGAAACGCAACTTTGACCTGTAGTTCGGGTGTCATAGGACATTACCCAACATGTGTGTAAAGCAAAATGATATTACTAATTTGATCGCGGTAGCCCACCAACGTTGCATATTGGGGGCCATGAAAAGAAATCACACACTGCACACCGGGGGTGCCTTGGAGAGATAAAACGCGTGTACGCCGTCTCTTTATGGCATCAAATATGCATTTAGGTTCCTCATTTCAACTCCAATCGGTGCCGCTTGGCAACGAAATCCACCACCTCCCACGGTTTCCCCTTCATATTTAATTCCACAATTCTCCCCCCTCCTCCTCAAACCTGTCATTACATGGCGGCATAGTCGGCATCAAGTGTCGCGGCGAACAGATTAAATTATACTTGGAAATGGGCGCGAGTGATTTAAAGGGTGGAGGGCTGTATATTTGTTTTTGCCGCGCCGATAATGGGCTCTCGTGCCAAAAAGGCGCTTCGTTTCAATCCCCTGTTCATTCTTTCTATATTTATTCATGTTTCTTTGCCTTTACCTCCCCCCCCCCCCGCCCCCCACCTCCATCCTTTCCCCTCCTCCCTTCTTTTCCTCCCGCTCTCCCTCAATCTGTTTTGTCTCACCAAACACAGGATACACCTCTGGTCCCCAGTGACTGGGTTGAATATACACACACTGGAGCCTAGGCGCCCAGTTCATCAAGAAGAAGGGAGGTGTGTGTGTGTGTGTGGGGGGGGGTCTACAATATAAGTAAAGGGGAGTTGGAAATCTTTATTAATGGTACTCTCAAGCTGTTGATCCAATACATGAATTACCCCAACAGCCCACTACAAATCATTAATCTAACATTGCTAGTTTTAGCATACAGGGGCCTAACGCAATAATCCTCAGGGGACCCGGTAACATCCAGCCAGACTGCATGGAGACCAGTATACAAAGCTGGCTGGTCAGCAAAGGTTCTTGACTGTGGAGAGCAGGTTTCTGCTTCTCACTAATTGAGGCATTGAGGTGTATTTTAAGCATCATGCACAATTTACTGTTCTAGACCTTGAGTCTCACAATGAGCTTTTTTCTATTTTTTTAAAGCAATATTTTCTTATTTTACAATGCCTCTACAATCATGCATAGCACCTTTTGGGGGCCACTGGATGTCTTTCTGCACTGTACAATTACTTTATGACACAATTCTCAGCATATAATTTCCCTTGTTGCCTTTGCTAAATAGTTAACAGAAAAGTGACTTATGTTTCTATGGTGCTGCTACTGGTAAAAAAAAATAAAACATGAATTTTGGGTTAAACCTGCAACAGAAACAGTTATGGAAAGTGGAACATTAAGCATTCATTAAGAAGTTGTGTGGCCCATGCCAAACTCACATTGCGTCTCTGAGCTCAGTACTAGGTCGAGAAGCGTAACACATGCCTGACAGCCAAACCCCCCCAGTGATTCCAGATTAGAATTGGTAGTCACACACAGGAATCCCTAGTCCCGAATAATCCAGATTAATAACAAGAAGGATAAACTTGTTTACAACTTCTTTGGGTCAGCACTTATCCTAACAAGGTATAAAGCCTGAACATCCTATTGTATGACATCTGTGTGTGTAAATGTTTGAATGGCCCATGGCTCCTTTGAGATAACTGGGTCTGAGATGAGATGCCGTATGCAGCATATGTACAGTATTCTGTAGAGATACAGACTGTAGAATGTACAGCATACTGTAGATATGCAGACAGTATAAGATGTGCCTCTGGAAATATTAACATATCTATGGAGACGGTACAAAACACAGCTGTCACGTAATTGTGTACACGGCAATTCATATACACTGCAAATGAGAAACACACAAAGACACACACAAACACACAGTGGGGAGGTCTCCGAGGATGACTGCCCCTGACTGATCCTCTAATGTGGCCCCCCTGCTTGGGCTCTCGGAAGGCTTATGGCCAGCCCCCCTGCCGCAACAGTCTGTTTCCAATGCGGGATGAGGCGTCCACGGAACCCAGTCATCCCAGCTCGCTGCGCGTGTCGGAGGGGAGGTCATCATGCTTGTTGTTCTTTGATGAACTGGAAGTTTTTCAATGATACGCTGACTCAATAACGTCATATTCGACTGTACGCTCGTGGCGTTGATTTTTTTGTTCTTCTTTCTAAGTCGGTCTGTTCATGTGTCCTGGAGAGAAAGAGCCTGAATGAAGATTGATTGTGTTTTTCGTTGCGGAGAAACATTTACAGGTTTTCTATATTCCGCTCGTTTCCCCAAAAGCTCTGTGAACTGATCTTGTCCATTTCAATGAGCTCTTTAACAGAGCAGCCAGGCTCCGAGACAGACGCCTGCCCTTTCTGCCCAGGACCCAATATTTATTCAATGGGACCCCGCATCAGCCACCTGGTGCTCAGTGTGTGGGCTGTGTGACGTGCATCCATCTGTGCGTTTGTGTGTGTGTGTGTGTGTGTGTCTGAGCATGCCTGTGTGCGAATGTGTTTGTGTGTTGCCCCGGACTGAAGGTCTGTGAAGGTGTATTGATTGGTTGGGTGGGTGTGTGTGTGTGTGTGTGTCAGAGAGCCCTGTCCTCCTATTCTCTGGTGGAGGTTAACAAGGAATTCAATCAAGGAGCATGTGTCCCCCACCGAGCACACAAAAGTGTGAAATAACAATGTGGTTGAGGCCTTGTGATTAATTTCTATCGATCCACATTTAGCAAAGGACGTAGCCTGTATGCAATAGTCCCTGAAATGAAGTGCTCGAATATCAGTTTGGCCCAGGGGTAAAGCTAATAATGAGGTGAATGAAGTTAGCGAATGGACTACTCCAGCGCTGATGTAGTCAGATTGAGCACACAGTGGAATGAATACGATGATGCTCTTGATGAGAGGTTCAAGGGTACTGTGGCCATGGTGATGGTGGAGTATTGGGATCTAGACTGACTGGCCTTAACCTTCTTGCAGGTGTATGTGACACATTCACACTAAAACACACGGAGGTACTAAGCCGGTGGTGGCACAGGATTCGGGCCTTTGTACAAGTGAGTTTGGATGAGACGCTTGAACGACGCTGTGGGATTTTGAGTTTTGAAAACACGAATGGCATTAGAACAATTCAACTGAATGAAAGATATATGAAAAATGTACATGACATGTGAGACAAATACTTGATGCTTTACATCCTTTCTTAAGCCTCTCGCAATGTATCAAAGCTCCATCACTTCCACTTGCTAATCCATAAACAAACCAAAATGGTGTTCCCTTTCACTCAAACGTTGGCTTTTTTCTCAAGGGGCTCAAAAGACAAAGTGTTGCTATTATAAAGCCATAACCCTTGAGAGAGCGCCACTCAGTCAACAGCTGTTCCAATGTTTGTCTATCTAATGGTGTTTCCATTCTGACTTTTGAACTGTGTCATCACCTAACCGTTATTAAATCGGAGAGAAAGGGAACCATGCGTGAGAGAGCTAACAGTGTGAGAAAGCAAAAGAAAGTTGGGCCAAAGTGGGGGAATCAGGTTGGTGGCTTGAATGTATTGTGTGAGTATTGAATTCGTCAATTGATTTTGTTACGGTACACGCTTCACCTGTACGTAAAGACATACATATTTGCTGTAGTGCTATATCCAGCTGCATGTGACTAAAAGAGGACTATTAGTAGATAAGATGTTTGCTTACCTGTAAAAGTGACAGTATGTTATTAAGGTGGCTTCTACACAGTAAATGGAATGAGACTGCCGAGATTTCTACAATGTCAGACTTACATTTTTCAGTCACGAACAGCAGGGTTTGACCTAGGCTGTTATTGTGCGCCGCGTCGCATGTGAATTTGAAGATTTTGAAGTATGAAACAACCCCCCCCCCCCTTCAGTTCTCAAGCATTCATCGTCGCTTGCGGCAGAGAAAAGATTTTTCTTTTTCAAGAGGCTTAGCTGAGAGGTTTAAAATTTCACTTAAGTGTTTGGAAAGATGATACCCTGCAATGAAGCGGCACTCTTGAGAAATAAACGTCTCACTTTTTAAAGAGGATCAAACGGTGGTTATTTTTGCTTGACATGCAGCTTTTGACCCATGAGGGCATCAACCATTTGCTCTTTTTTTTCTCTATTCAGAGACGTCATGCAGATAGAAGATTTTGCACTTAGCGATGATATTTTATTGAAGGTCAACTAGCTGCTCTATGGGAGAATGGATTGAAATAAATATCCGTTGCTGTTACTAAATGCTTGCATTGATCCAGGTGAGTATTCTGCTTGAAACAGCAGATCCCCTGGAAGAGTAATATATTGTTTTTGCTTCATTCATCTTCATGTAAAAAAAAAAAGAAGCCTAGATTAAATAACATTGGTTAGTGTTATTCCACAAGGCAGGGTCCTATTGCACAGAGCTGCTTTATATAAACGGTACTTTTTGTTTTCTGTTTTCTGACGCCAATAGCTAATAGCCACACGCACACACGCTGTTTACCCATGTCATCACAGACAGAGCTTTATATTCAAACCCTTCCATTTTGTCTGTGTCACACTGGAGCCCTTCTAGTCTGTGCATGTATGCTAGAAGGGAACTACACTGCCTCCACTCTATAATCCAGGGAGTCAGATGGCTAAGCGGTTATGGAACCGGGCTAGTAATCTGAAGGTTCCCAGATCGATTCCCGGCCGTGCCAAATGACATTGTGTCCTTGGGCAAGGCACTTCACCCTACTTGCCTCGGGGGGGGAATGTCCCTGTACTTCCTGTAAGTCGCTCTGGATAAGAGCGTCTGCTAAATGTAATTGGAAACCATGCAGATGTACCCGTCATTGAGAAACGGAGAAAAGCTGGGTTGAAGGCTAGGGACGTTGTGTGCTAGTGAGTAGGGAGTGGTGTTGTGTATGTGAGGTAGTGGTGGTTTGTGTGTGTGTGTGTGTGTGTGGGGGGGGGGGGGGTATAAAAGAACTGGGGAGTTAAAATCTTTCGGTTGAGTAGCGTGGAGGAAGTAATTAAACATGGTTCAACAAGGTCAGCTCTCGTTTTCTATTCCCAACACTCAGAGGAGCATACACACACACACACACACCCACAGCAACCCAATCTGGCTTGCTAATACAGGAACCAACATGAAGATATACATGCACAGACAACCTGTTTCTCTCTCCCCCTTCTTTCCCTCTGAACCTCTCAAAACCCATCTCTTTTCTTCCTCTCTCCAGTCTCCACACTCAATCTAAAGACACACAAAAAACGTCCCACCACATACATGGACCCCCACCTCACTCCTGGCCTGTTTCTGGCCCATGTTTACCAGGGCTGATCTTAGCCAGACTTGCACAGAAGGAAACCCCTCTCGCTCTCCCCTATGATCCCAAACTAAAGAACTCAAGCTGGCGCCTAACGGGCGACATGTAGAAGTCATGCATGATGCCAAAAACAGATGAGAAACGTCGATTATCCGATCGATGTGGTCAAATGTATGGCCATGGTCGTTGGTTCTCTCTGTGACTCCCTTCTCTATCTATCTCTCTCTCTCTCTCTTTCTCCCTCTCTCTGTCATTCACAAATGTGCAGTAAACACACATACGCATTTACACACACACACATGCATGCGCACACACACAGACACACAAAGGTGCTACGCCGACTGTCTGCACTGGAGGCAACAGTAAGGCACCGGGCTCCCAAAGGATGACATAGATCATTTTCCATTTGGAGAAAGAGAGAGAGACAGAGAGAGAGAGAATAGGTACGCTATATGTAGACAGGCCTTTGTGTCTCAAAGGCAGCTCATTCCCCTTAGATCAGCTGTAGACTGCAGTCTGGTAATTGGTGCTCTCTGGGTTTTTGCCGGGTTTGTTTCACGGGCCCAGGGCGACGGGGAAGTTCGGAATTGGAGCTGGATTCTCCTTTATTACAGGGAGAGAATGGGCTCCTTCTTCGCTCTCCTTCAGGCACTGCGCGCGTGTATGTGTGTGTGTGTGTGTGTATGTGTGTGTGTGTGACAGAGAAGAAGGCAGAATGTGTACTGTTTTCGTGTCAGTGTGTGTGCGGCGGCTGTCTTGGCTCCTTTCTGTGAATGCGCTCATACCAAATCTCAGCGATGGTCTGTCATCCTGTCTGTGGAGGAGGGTTCATCCAATTGCAATGCGGTATATGTACTGCAGACTGCTGCTGATGTCTTTTATGATGGCGCGCGCACACACACGCAAAAACACACACAGAAACACACACACACACACAGGACACAAGCGCAGAGCCTGCCAAGCCCATCTCCTAAATTCTATTCACATACACACATTAATTTCACACACAGTAACGCAAACACAATTTTACCCTCCCGGCCCCTTGTCTCTCGCCCCTTCAATATAGCAAAATTATGATTACAAACACAAAATCAGCACTGGGTTCTGAATGCAGGGAATTATTTATTCAGCCGTGTACTAAATCACACCAGCACACCATGCGTGTAGTGCTAGATTGCATTCTTTATGTATGTATGTATGTGTATATGCATTCATCTCCCGGCATCTCCGAGACCTGCTTTGTAGTGTGTGACCTGGTTTTATTCAATCTCTTGCCTACTAATTAGGGTGCCAGTAAGTGTAAGGAAAAATGCAGAGGAAAGGAGAGGAGGGGGGGGGGGGGGGGCAGAAGAGAGGGGGGGGGGGACAGAAGAGGGGAGCTGAGGAGAACAGTAGCCCGTGGGTATTCCAGGAAGATTTTACCTGTGCTGAATTTGCATCATCTGGCCATGGTGCCACCAAGGGATGATAATGTTCTATCTCAGGAGTGAACAACATTAAGCCATTAGAAAGGAAGAACATGTATAGGTTGGATGTCATGAGAGAATTATTCCTGAATTATGGGGGGGTTGTTTTTCCAGAAATAGTCTTCGGTGGAGAAAGATGCATTGTGATTTACTTAAGTTGTATAAAAAAATGCAACAATCATCCACTTAAAATAAGGACAAAGCTGCAACACAGGAACAATTATCAACCCTGAACTGGCTTCTTCCTCTAATGTCACCCCTGTGACCTGCCATTCACGATCACATCACCTGGCCCCACCCCCGCACAATTTTATGTACATGACAGCGCTCTGTTTCCGTAACGCTTGGATGACCGTCCATTGTCACACAAGGCTACCAGTCGCACCCCCACCTCCCGCCCTCCTGGTGGGAGAGGGAGAGAGGGAGAGAGGGAGAGAGAGAGAGAGAGAGAGAGAGAGAGAGAGAGAGGGAGAGGGAGAGGGAGGGGGAGGGGGGAGGGGGAGAGGGAGGCTGGAGAAAGAGCCACCTTTCACAAGGCTGGAGAGAGAGCCACCAAGGATGGAAGAGTTGGACAGAACCCCCACCCTCCCCCACCCCATACCTCCACCCACTGCCCCCGCCAGCTAAGGCTCAAACAGCCAGCAAAGGGACTTAAAGTGACAGCTGGATCTGGGTTGGAATGGCACAGCAGGGCCTCCCATGTTACAGTTAATATACCTGACATGAAATTCAGCCCCCTGGTAGCACTGTCTGTAGCCTGAGTTACCTGGGGAAAGTAGGCAGAAAGGACAATGGGAGAGAGGGAGGTGAAGAAGGGCTAACACTAGCTGATATGTTAACAATGAGCGCTTTTAGGGGAATCATTCGTATGTTCCCAGGGTCCTGTGTTCTCAGTGTCTAATGGGTCAGGGTTAGAGTCAGACTTTTTGTGGGAGAGATCTTCAAAAACACTTAAAACAATAACCATTGGTGTTGTTGTGTTTATATAGCTGTTTTGAAGCCCTGTCTAAATAAATTATATTTATGAATTGTTTTAACTTGAAATTGGTCAAATTTGGCCACAAGACAATATACTGTAACACTGTACCCTGGGGACACTGTTACATTTAATCATTTTTGTTCAAACCTCAGATTCAATATACTTACCGAAATCTGCCAAAATGCTTGCACTAGAAAGGGGCATTCACTGATTATTGGAATTGACCTTCTAGTCTTTTCAGCTCATTTTATTTTCATTCTTATTTGAGGCCCAAACGCATGAGACTTCTCTGGGCTTTTTGTAATATCTTTGGCCCTCAAGGATACTGTCCTCAGATACAGTTTTGACTTCCGAAACCAAACTTAACACTTTGTGAAACCTCCTCCTTTGACAACCCATCTTCCTGTTAATTGAGATGAAATCCAAAGAACAACACTGGCCACGGTCCAGCTGTCTTGACGTGTGGCGGGTCGAAGTGGGGGACTCTGCTCATGTGAAAACAGGACACAAGATTTGGCGGTGCCCGATGCTTATTTCGCCTCGGATGGGACCGCAGCCAATGGAGCGCTGCAATATTGCTCACCGTGGCGATGTCGCTGCTCTCCGTGGTGATGTCGCTGCTCACCGTGGCGACCCGCTGCTGTCGAGCCTACTCGGATCAGTGGCACCGTCTCTCGCAAACACCCCCACACACACACGAGCACACACACACGTGTGTGTGTGAATGGGTTAAAGTGCGAGGCACACGAGGCAGACTGATTGTGAGGGGCACAGAGACAGTGTGTGTGTGTTTGCAAGAGTGTGTTACCCTTGAGTCAACATGGTTGAAATGTTCCAAAGTGAATGGAGCTTTGTTTGAGCTGGCATCCACAAAGCTTTTCTCCCACTGTCTGAAAGACATGACAAATGACCTTGGTAATGACGCTCAAATGTGTTACAGTCTGCCTCCAGGCCCTATCATAAACACTGTCTTTTTACTGTGTGTGTGTGTGTATGGTTGTGTCTGGGAAAGTAGATGATTGTGTGTGTGTGTGTGTGTGTCTTTGTATGTGAGTCCATCTCAGACATCGATGCTCAGCCAGCTTCTAATTTCCAGCTTTGTATTCTTACATGTCCACAAGGCAGGACAACTCACTGCATTCCTGGACTAATTAGAATGCGTGGGGCCATTCCCCAAAGTATATTCACTATGGTGGTGAAAGGTGTTAACAGCAAAGACAGCAAGGCTGCCATAATAAATCATACTGTCTATTGTCCCCCCCAAAAAAACAGTGACTAAGAAGTAATTTATACAGTCAATCCCAGAATGGTACATTATGGTACTATAATAAGTGTTTGAGTTCGACCAACTTTTTGGACCAAATATGGCTTTACTCTGATAGGCTTTTTGTGTTGACCATGTGATGCCTGTCTTCTCCCTGATAGGCCTGAGTATCCGCGGCGCCCAGGAAGAGGACCCCCCGGACCCCCAGCTCATGAGGCTGGACAACATGCTGCTGGCAGAGGGCGTGTCCGGACCGGAGAAAGGAGGCGGATCGGCAGCGGCCGCGGCTGCAGCAGCCGCGGCAGGGGGCGGAGCCGACAACTCCATCGAGCACTCGGACTACAGGGCCAAGCTGACGCAGATCAGACAGATCTACCACACTGAGCTGGAGAAGTACGAACAGGTGAGGTGCGAGCTGTCCATTAACGGCAGCCGTTGATTGCGGGACGGTCGTTGGTTTGCGGTGAGGGTGCAGGCTAGAAGAGACTTTAAAACGTGCCTTTTTAATAATAGTTTTAATTAATAGTACTTTTTAAATCTCATTTTAATGTGTAATTAATGGCGTGATTTTATTTGATGTCCTTGTTTTATGTTTATTTTAACCATATACAGCGACTTTGAGAACTTTGAAAAGCGCTATTTAAATATATTATTATTATTATACTATAATACTGTATATTCACAGTCCAGTTCATTCGCCAGTTTGTCCCTCATTAGATGTTTACTCATTTGCTAAATGCTGGGAGTCTGATAAAGGAAAGGCTAAGTAGACTATAGAGGACCTCAAAAGAGCGAATCCCCCTCTCTTCAGTAAGACTCGGTTTGACTTAGGAAACCAAAATACAAGCAATACTAAATACTAAATACAAGCAATCAGAGGAAAACAATCCATCTGTACTTAGTGTGTTCAAATCGCAAACACTTTTATGCACTTCACCAGCACATTTAGTCCAATGGAGCGTCAGCCTCTGTTTAAAGTAAACACAAGCCACTTTCTGGCTCAGCCAGATTTTTTATGACACAAGTGTAAACCCTTCACTTGGTGACTTAATGAGCTCAAGTGCTTAACCAAAAAAATAGGATGTCCAAACAAATTTCGAAAAAACCCAAGGGTTTAGTGAAGAAGAGATACAACTAGCTAGACTGTAATCTTCGTGCTAAACCAACACTAGCATTTTTGGGTGGTGCTTATGGAGTGGTGAAAGCATAGAGATGCAACACTACACCTTATCAATCAGCACCACTGTTCTTGGCAACAGTGCATTCTTTCCTTCAGAGCAGTTGAACCATTCGAAACGGACCGGCCTGTTTCTCCTTGTTTCATCATGTCACCCTTTCCCATGACAGGCATGTAATGAGTTCACCACTCACGTGATGAACCTGTTGAGGGAGCAGTCGCGCACACGGCCCATCTCGCCCAAGGAGATCGAGCGCATGGTCGGCATCATCCACCGCAAGTTCTCCTCCATCCAGATGCAGCTGAAGCAGAGCACCTGCGAGGCCGTCATGATCCTGCGCTCCAGATTTCTCGACGCCAGGTGAGTGTGTATGTGTGTGTATGTGTGTAGGCTTGGGTTTGGGTACGTGCAAATCTGCACGTTGGACGACACGTTTGAATGTTTAAGTTAAAACATTTAAAATACGCTTACTATTATTATGATTATGTTCATGTAGAA
This sequence comes from Hypomesus transpacificus, assembly GCF_021917145.1. Classification (NCBI taxonomy): domain Eukaryota; kingdom Metazoa; phylum Chordata; class Actinopteri; order Osmeriformes; family Osmeridae; genus Hypomesus; species Hypomesus transpacificus. The sequence continues at coordinate 2,014,753 of NW_025813796.1, forward strand.
CTGGCATATGTTGAGCTTTTACACATATTGGCTTCCAAATTACTGTATGTATATTTCCCCAGACACGTTACGTAATAACAAAATGAGTGAATAAGCCTAAAGGTAACTCACCCAGTGTGCAGTGAGTTTATTGAGTATTGATATCATTCAAGCACAACAGCAACAGCAATCGAGGGACCACAGAAGTGGAAGACTTGGGTAACTTTGGACGGAGTTAAATTGAGCAGATGCACACTTGTCGTTGGATCATCCGCATGAGGGAAGTTTAATGGCGGGAGAGCGATCATTGGACGTGCTGCAATACGACTGGCAATGTGTCCAGGGACACGTAGAGAGAAAGGGACTGTGGGTGAAACAAAGGAAGACGTGGGGGACATTGAGCAACAATTTGCGTATTTCTGGACTTTTTAATGTCCTTTTTTTACAGGCACCCCTTTTCTGAATGCTTGAATTGTTTGGAAGTGTCCCTTCCTTGATGAATACGAAGACTGCTGAAATGTCATATTGTGTTCGTTATTCCGTATGCACCGCAGAATCAGTGATCCCTTTTTTCTTTCGTCCATGTCCCTCTCAGACGGAAAAGGCGGAATTTCAGCAAGCAGGCCACAGAGATCTTGAACGAATACTTCTACTCGCACCTCAGCAACCCCTACCCCAGCGAGGAGGCCAAGGAGGAGCTGGCTAAAAAGTGTAGCATCACTGTTTCCCAGGTGGGTAAATGCCATTTCTCCCTCTCCTTTTTCGCTCCATTCCTCTGAAAACACACTGTAGCTAGTGGGAAGAAATCTTTGAGGTACTTAGTTGTATTGACTGATTGATTATATTGGCAGTGCATCTCTAGCAATAATTTCGGGCATTACCTAATTGGATATGCAAATAAGCAGTAAGTTGATTTGCTGTTTTTTTTGGCCAGGAAGTGACTTCAATTAACCTTTAGTAATGCTTCCCTATTTGATTATGGGCTGTAGTTTCCGTCCCAATTTGCATGTTTGTTCCCATTATTCCCACCTGCTACGTGTGTGTCTGTCCTCCCAACCTGTCTGTTCTGCCTCGTGCACACTGTGACACTGTGACACTGTGACACTGTGACAACGGGGAGACGCAACTGGGGCGTATGATGCCGGATGGTCACCGCACTAAAGCTAAGCGCTTAATGCTTGCATTCAGACAAAACATGCGAGTGACCTGTATAGGCAGCGCATAGGTGGTCGCTATTTTAGAACTCTCTTCTCCAACACAACTAGAAGTTACATTTCAATCTAGAATTTTATTGACTTCCCGTATTTTGCCCCTATGAGCATGTCCCCATTTCCCCCTAATACCTATTGTCCTGTGGTAATGGATAGCAACATATTATCTGGTTTGGTTTTAAATTTTACTCCAAAATAATTGTAAACGTTTCTCTCAAAATTTGTTGTTCAGTTCTTGAGGGAACCCATCATTATTTAATTTTTTTACCCTCCATTTTTGTCGATCCTCCGAATCTGATGTGAAAATGTTGTGTTTGTTGTGTTGGGGGAGGGGGGTGTAGTGTCTGCGGCCTGCAGAGTCAAATACTGTAAAAAGCCCATTCTTTTTTGCCCTCAGGGCGGGGGAACCACCATCACAGTGTCACAGGTATGTCACGACTCTCTCCTCATCTGCTGTTTTGTTGATTTCATTGATTTGGTTGACCGTCACTCTTTGCAGTGACTTAGGACTGGATCATGCTGTGTGTGGGAACGCAACATGTCCTGCATACTTGCGTTAGCTTAAAGTTACTATTGAAAGCACAAAGATTGTAAATCTGACATGTTGCATTACATACCTTGCGTATAGTATTAGTAAGGTTTTTATGTTGACTGGTGTTAACTTGATATTCAGTTGGACAATGAATGCATGCATGGTGCCTGGAGGTACACAAGTCAGAAACTACACAAACCCCCTCGCAAGCACACACTCACACACACACACTCACACACACACACTGTAGTAGTCATCTGTGTCAATGTTTGATATAATCGACCTCAGCTTGAACAGTATTAGTTGTCCCAGTGTCACAACCATTTTTCAAGTACAATTAAGGTGGAATTTCCTTAGTCTGGGCCTCCAAGGTAAGGGTTCTTCATTAGTTTGCGTGAGGATACTGGGGTGAACATCAATCCAACAGGGGTGACTCTATTGGCTTGGGATGAGGAAGGTGGGGGGGGGAGGAGATGTTAGTGAATTATTAAGTGCAACTGTGTTTGGTTTCTCTCTGGCGAGTTTGGGAGAGAATCTGCAGTTGTCAGTTCCCATTCTGTTGCAATACATCTCCGGTATTTTTCAGTCGTCTCTCTCTTTGGTCTTTCTCTTTCTCTGCTTCTCTCTCTCTCTTATTCCCTTATCTGGTCTGTTTCTGGTATCTCTTTCTCTCTTTGTGTCTCCTCTGTGCTCTGAAGGAAGTACAGGAAATTGTCTCTGTTTCTGAATCAGGATCAGATTCTGTTACATAACATTCTACTCACCGAGCCCTTGCTAGAGCACCTGTTCTATAAATGGAATATAAACACAGAGTTGCTTACCACAAAGCAACTAAAGTATTTCCACATTATGCAGTGGTTATGGGTTATGGCAATCACATGTTAAAATATTTTCTACTGCTCTGCTAGACTTCCCATGACCCAAAAATGTTGTGACTGTAAAAGGGGGCATTTTAGAAAAGAAAATAGCGCCAATTTCATTTAAATGTCACTGCGCACATACACGAAAACTCACACACACACATATGCATAAACTCAGATGCACACACACTCATCGTGGTCAATGAACTTTGAGCTATCATGTGACATTATTGTCTATCCTTATTTGATCTTTGTGTCTAACGTGCATGACCCGCATTCCTTTTTTTCATGAACACCACTACATGCATTTGAAAACAAACAATTGCATGTATTTTTTAATCCCTTTGTAACTGGTACGTTTCCGCCAATGTCTTCGATAAGTTGTACTGTATATACATATTTTATCAATGATAGAAAGTTATAGTGTAATTTCATCATGGCAATACATTTTTTGCTAATGTTGCTAAAAGCTAACCGGCACTATTGAATTTACTATTCAAATTCAAAATGTACAACATCATCCTCACTTTCTGTAGTTATAAAACAACACAAATTCTGGTACAGCTGTTCCATAAATGCTTTAATTTGAGCTTGTCCTCTTTTGTATTCAGTAGGTTTATAGACTTCAATCAGCCAGGTTTAGTGTCCTGTGACCTTATAAAAGGAAAGACCTTTAGAGACAGTTGCTACCCCACATGCACACACACACACTCACACTTACAATACTGAAACACACAAGCACACACACATGCAAACCCCCACACACCGCCGTCCTTTTGGGTGGAGCATGGCTGACCATATTTTGACACTTTACAATTCTGAGATCACATTAGAAACTAGAGGGGATACAATTTCTGGGGAAATTGTAGGGTGTGCTTGCTTACTTGCAGGGGTCCGTGTTTAAATTACATTTTACAACTGATATTTCTGTATATTTTATATTACAATGCATAGCCTACTTATTATTTATTAAGATTACATAGATTTAAAAGCATATTTTTTTCTGCTCATTTACAACTCAAAATACTAAGAGTGAAGAGTAGAATGAAATAGTCTTGTCATTTCCCCTGCAAGAGGGAATGGTGATCAGCAACCTCATAGTTGAATCAAAACGAATATATTTGTCAGACCGATGTAAAAATTGACCTAATCTCTATGATTTAAACGTCATTGTAAGTTTTTCCCGTTCTTGTGATATTTTCAGGCATTTAGCCTACTCATATTGCATTTATTCATTAATAAACAACCCCCTTTGAAATTTATTTTAACAACAACGTTACCAGCAGTAGCTATCTCAGATGGAATCGTGTTTTAAATAGTATCATCTGCTAACTGAAAATATACCCCCAAAAACGTAAATAAGCTTGAAATTTATTTAGGGGAAAATCACTCATTCGTGAAAATGTCAGTGGTAGCGATCATTGTCAGTAACAAGGCAAAATGCGATATAGCCCTGCTGTGTGGAGAAGCTGCCCCGGTAAATTGTAGGCTACAACTACTACTAGACTGTCTTGGTAGCAATTGCGTTGGTTGTATTTGATTTAACGTTACTTCCGTTGTACGTTCTAGGCTGAAATTAATTATTTTCATGAACAGATTGAAGTTTAGGCTGTGGCAATGGAGTTCAGGTTAGTAGTCACTGGTCAGATAGTTTCACCTATTGAAAGACTTTTGATTTAAGTAAGGGTAGTGCCGAACATCATTGACTTCCTACGTAGGCTACTGTAAACAGCTGTGGAGATGTTTTTTTTAGCTACTAACAGTACAGCGTTGCAGTGAGCTACACTGGTTTGAAACCACAGGTAATGATAATTTCACCAACAAATCGTTTACTTGTAATCTAACGTCATAATAAATCCTACAACGCAAATGTAATTGTGAGGAATGTTTATTTTAACGATTGAAAACATATGCATCATAGACCGCTGTAGTATTTGTTGCCCGGACAGAGGCTAATGTCATGATGCTAATGCTTCAGTGAAATAGTAGACTAATGTTTTCAAAAGTAGATGTAACTACTTCCTTATATCAGCTTATATTGTTTTTCATATCACAAAGTAAAATTAGTAAATAGTTATCACCCTGGCCTATTTGCTTGTGGCGTTTCTGCAGCTTCCTTGCAGTAAAGCAGTTAGCCTAGCTATCTCCCAGAAGTTAACGAGCTGCTAATGTTCAGCTAGAGGAAGTCACGCGATATTTCGTGACGTTAGTGATGTCAGTAGCGTCAGTGACTGTGGCTAGTAAGTTAGCCACCGTTAGCTTAACTTTTGCCACAAAAACTTAATTAAAACCTAAACCGTGCAACGGAACATAAATCCCAATAGAACCAACGTAATCGCGACCAAGGCGAACCATTTTGACATCGACGATGTCTATGTAGTCCAAATATTGACTGAGCCTTAGGGGCGCGAAAATAAACAATAATAATAAAAATAATATACATGTGAGATAACAATGGTTTGTGCTCGCCGAAGGCATATATATAAAAAATAATTATATTAATTATAATATAAAAAACTGATTCCTCACACACATCAAGGGGATTTTACTAAATGGAAATGAAAAGCTCTTAGTTGAAATGTGCTACTTGAAAAGTAGATATGATTTTATTTTCTGTTGTTTTGTTTTTTTTGTGCAATTTTGGGGGACAATGTTGGTGTTTCCAATGTTTTTAAATTAGGAAATTACCTCAACCTATTGGCTGTGTCCATCATGTGACTCTGTCCACAGGAATTCTGACGACTTTCCAGATAGGGGGGCGGACCCCAATGTGGCAAAAATCTAAATAAAATATAGCCTATAAAATGATGTTGAGATACTCAATCTCTTCTTTCCCTGTATCCTCAGGTATCCAATTGGTTTGGCAACAAGAGGATCCGGTACAAGAAGAACATTGGAAAGTTCCAGGAGGAGGCCAACCTGTATGCTGCCAAGACTGCTGTTACTGCAGCCCATGCCGTAGCGGCCGCTGTCCAGAACAGCCAGGCCAACTCGCCCACCACGCCCAACTCTGGTAGGGACCTACCACTTATGTACTTTGGGATTGGAATCATCAATGTTGGCTCTTTGTATCTGTATAGAGTGGGGTATAAAGTATGTACTCTGTGTACAGTGCAATGATGGGTATGAGAGACTACTGAGGTGGAAGTTTGATTCCCAAAATAACCAACATGCTTTTGGTCATGTGGTTAATTCTGCTATGTTTGTCTAGCGTGATGAAAACTAGTATATTCGTCCAAAGTGTAGGTCTTCGCCTTATCCTTATCCAAGGAAGCAATTTCAGGTCTTTAAAAGGATTTGCGATACCAATGACAGTTATCAAAACCGTAGTGAATACTTCAGCTGTTGGATTACATGGCCACAATGAAACTCTAGCACTCAATGGGGATGATTCAGAGACCATGCTTCTGAAGTGGCTCCCTTCTCTCCTACCCAGGATTCCAGATGAAAGATGAGGAGTTTCAGCTGGACACTGCCGAGAGCAAAAACTCCCTTTTATCCAACATGTTCACTGGTACTACTATTTTAGTAACACTCCTAAATGTCGTGAAATCACACTCATGTCAAAAGCAGTCCTCCCATCGGTTTATCCCCCATACCCATGCCACAGTAAAATCCTGACCCCCGTCTCCATTGACGAGTCTTCTGTTTATTTCATCAAGACGGTCGTTTGTTTCTTGTTCTGTTATTTCATGTATTTTATTAGAATCTCTCATTCTTGGCATCTTTTTCTCCTGGTCTACTGTACCCCTTTTCTCTCAGTTTTCTTTGGATGGATGGATGGATGGATGGATAGATAGATGGATGGCAGAGAGTATCTACCCCTGTGTCTGAAATGTCTTCTTTATTCATCAACATATATTAGGGGTGTAACAGTACATACAACACCGTTCAGAACGTACCGTGGTTTTGGGGTCATGGTTCGATACGAGTTCAGTACAACAGGAAGAGGCATCAAATCCCAAATGCTAGGTTTCCTTTCATATTACTTCAATGCCACAGTCTACATTTGATATCAATCTTTTCACAAAATGATTGTCTACACGACAGTGAAAACAGCTAACATTTTCCATTTGGGTCTTATTGGAGATTTGGAGATATTTTATTTTAATTCCGATGAGTGCCCTTGTTTTGCATATTGTTTTACACAGCTTATTGTCACTTAGTTAATTTACGTATCACTATTCCAGAGCAGGTAATGGCCAAATTGAGCATTGTTAAATGATAACGCTGACACAGTAGTTGAATCAACTTGTTTCAAAGGTTTTTCATTGTGGATGAAATGCTGGCTAGCTAACAAGCAGAAAGACAATATAAAGTACGCACTTTAGTGTCAGTAGAGATGCAGTGAATCTGTTGACAACAAACGACAAATGTTGCTGTCCAGGTGGTCCGATACAACAGCGCTATGTTTCAGACCCAGGCTGTCTAAAAGCTGTTTGTAACCTACAGTGGGAGAAGAGATAGCTAACAAGCTTCACATATTTAATGGGGGACTATATGTATTAGCTCTTTATCCAGCTAGCTTGCTGCGAGCATTTCTCAAACCCAGCACTAAAGTACGGACAGATAATGGAAAATTGTGCATTGTCTCATTTAATCTGATCAACCTCATAATTCGTTTCCATCCATTAGAAACGTCTGTGAAGATATATTCTTCATCTGACTGCATGCACCGAACTGTGATGTCTGCACCGTGAACTTGCAGTACCGTTACACCCCCATTATATGTATATATTACAACATAGGCCTATATTTGGTTAGTAATTCTATTGGTAAGATAATGACATGAAGTCTTCAAACGTTTTACTAAGGGGTCCTAAGAGACTGTTCATACTTGTGTGTGTGTGTGTGTGTGTGTGTGTGTGTGTGCGTATATGTGTGTGTGTTTTCCTCTCAGCATGACACTCTATTCAGCTGCTTCCATCTCTTCCTCTCCAGGTTCCTCTGCCTCTTTTAACCTCCCAAACTCTGGGGACATGTTCATGAGCATGCAGAATCTGAATGGGGCCTCTTACCAGGGGGCTCAAGTCGGAGCCAATTTGCAGTCACAGGTAGGAGCCAACAGCCAGGCCAGGAAGTTAGGTTCGGGGGCAAAGGTCACAGTAAAGGCTTTAGACTGTATGATTCTAACTCAGGTTTGAGGGGGATAACAATGGTGTCTAACCTTTGTAAGAATCTTAGGACTCTACCGTGTACAATGTGTACGTTGTTAATAGCAATTAATTACCCCCCTCCAATTGTAACTGTTTAATACACAGTATAGCATGTCATCTGTGTGACCTTACTGAATTTTAGTGTAGTCATACTGTAGATAACATGTCATATTCGTATTTATCACATTTGGCTCTGACTTGAGCTCTTGGGCTGGGATTCAAACTTGGGTCAAAACTTGATGTAACTGACCTCCATCCCTTTTTTTAAGAGTTGTATGTATGTCAATTGACATTCGTATCCGGTATCCGTGTCTCAGTTTACACTTCTGTGTTGTCTCAGTTGTCTCGTTTCACTTCTTTGATGCCATCGTCTTTGTCATTTTACTTTACACAGCTCTGCGTTCTTTCGACTATAGTGGTACTTTGGTAGCACTAGTGGAATCTCCTTACTTAGCTGTGTATGTTTTGCTTTCCTGTCTTTGTTGTGCTCTTCTTGGTTTCAAAATGGAACTACTTTTTAAGCATTACTAATATGCTACTTTTTTAGTGCTAGTGTCTTACTCGTTCAGTTCTTCTATTGTTCTCTATTAGTTCTGTGTGGTGGAAAGTGTTGCAAGTCAGTTTGTCATTAGATCTTAAATGTGGATTTTGATTTCTTTATTTGTGTCAGTTATTCAATGTTTCTTACCTACTTATATACATTGTCAAGATTTCAACATAAGGATAGCCTTTCTTGATAGTACCATGTATATTAACTACAGGGGCCAGAACACTATGTGCTTTGCTCATTTCATTTAACAAAACATCCATTATCGGGTCTCTCTCCACAGACACTACAAGGTCATATTCCCTTTGTACATGTTGTCCCACTGTGTCATTTTGTTATGGCGATTGTTATTGTCTTTTATCTCGCTCAATATGATGGAGTTCAAAATGATCAAAATGATGGAGTGGAATATGGCGTGACATTGACACAGTTTCTCCTCCTTCTTCTCTGTCTTTCTCTTGCCTTCCTCTCTGTTGTCCCCTACCTCCTCGATTCTACTTCCTTTTCTCTTTGTTTCTGTACCTCCATTTTCACATCCCCTCTTCCTGCTCCCTCATTTTCCTTGAACCCACTCTTGTTCTCTCTCTCTCTCTCTCTCTCTCTCTCTCTCTCTCTCTCTCTCTCTCTCTGTCTCTCTCCACAGGGGGATACCATACGCCATGCTATCAGTCAGACAGTAGGATACAGTGATGGTCTTCGACATCCCCTGTACAGCCCACACGGACCAAACGTAAGCACGCCCTCGTGGTAACCATGACGATGAATGACTTGGCCCCCGATCGTCTTGATAATGACTCCGAAAACGATGATGATGACAATGATTACAGTGCCAATGATGGCAATGATGAGTTTGAAAAACCATTTTCATTTCTCTCTATAACCATTTGACCTGGTTACACAGTTGTCGGATTCAAATGATGTTTCCACAGTTGCATGCTTTTCTCGCAGCATAGTTTTACTCTTACACATACGCAAACACACACATACACACACACACACACACACATCTGGAAGCACCCATGCACACACCTGCAAGCATGCACACACCCAGTACACAGACAGAATCACATAATTCAGTTATTTGAGGGGTGGGGGTGGAGGTAAGACTGTAAAATAAGTCTTGGGGTAATCTCTGTGCGCCAGGGCTTCTGAACCCCTTTCAGCAAGACGGCAGTGTGATCAAACCGCCGAGGAAATATACGACAGCCGAGATTAAGGACATGCCGCGTGATGGCAGACAAAAAAAAAAAGGCCCAGATAAATGTATGTCTTCATATTAATGCACATCCACGCACATACACACACATACACACACATACACCCGTCCCGACCCGTACGAATCCTCCATAGCCATTTAAATAGGAAAAAGCGTGCACGCTTCATTCTATTTATGAAATGCATTTCATAATACCCCCGTAGCGAAAGCCATATGAAAGGAAAAGGGGCGGAGGTGGCTAGGGAGGGAGTTTCTTCTCTTTTTTTTTTGTGGTGTGTGGCATATCTATGTTTTCATTTAACTACTTTGAAATGCTTCTGAGAGCCGCATTTGCAGTCCATCTTCTTATCACAGTAATGAAATATGAAACTGGAATTGCCTCGCAGCCATGTACAGATGTGACTATCGTCTTTGCTGATGAGGTCTGATAAGAAGCTTCTTTATAATACTGCAGACAATCCGAAGCTACCGTGGTGAAGATTAATTTATTGGCTGAGGATGAGCTGCGACGAGAAAAAGAGAGTGAGGGAGAGAGAGAGAGAGAGAGAGAGGTGGGGTTGGGGTAAGGGCGTTTTGACGGTTCTCCCGCAATACCAACGTGGAAAAATATACGAATTTCAGTCAATGAATTTAGTTCTGTTCAGCAGGAAAAGAAAAGGAGGCTGTAGAGTTTGTTACTCTAATCCCTCAGGATAAAATGGAGACCAGAGTATTCTCTAACACAAGGATTTATCGTTGTTATTTGTTTTCTGTTCCATGTTTACATGGATACTTTATATTGTATATGCTATATATATATAGCATATTATTATTTTTATTTTTTTATATGACAAGTCCTGATTTCTCCACTCAAAAAGAGCATCTCTCCATTCAGCTTGAATTGGTATTACCATCCACCGCGGTGAAAAGTGACACTTTTCACAACAGCTAGACGTGATAGAAAAAGGTTTTTCGTGAGGAGCGCTCATTCAGCAAGGTGTCATTTTGGTTTTGCAGAGCCGCCCTCTCTTGCCTTAGGCAGTAGAAGCAATGTGCCAACTTCCAGCAGCTTCAAAAAAACGTTTTGCACTTTGTCCCCCTCTTGCTCTCACCACTGTATTTAGGTCATGGATCAGTCCATCGGCATGGAACTGAGAGGAACAGAAGTGAATTTTATGTCAAATGACACACATACACTGACAGAATGCATACAAACACCTAATTAAACCTAATAACATACTGTAATTGCATTACTGTTGGAAACTTACCAGTGAAGACTTCACAAAAACTGACTGCAGTTTGCCACTGCATGATATTTGATTAAAGTAATTGAACCATAATTAAACAAGCTAAAATGTTTGTACAGATTAGCCATGAGCTGTACATAGCTGTCCAAGTATAGTACAACAAAATAAAATAGTATTCTTGTTATACACATGTCAAATTTAATAGTAAAAAATCAGTTGGGAAAACGTTTTTATTTCAATATGTTCATGTTGATATTGTTTCAAGTGAAATATGTCAAACCTATTATACAAATGTTTATGTTTCTGCATTCAGTTTGTTTCTCATGTGGTGCCGACCTAAATGTAGTCCAAAACAAGACCCTTTCAGCCTCGCAACAGAGGAAAACCCTCCCTCCATCACTTCCACTCACTGTTCTCTCCGTGAAGTGGTTTCCCGCGGCCTCTGTCCCATCTTCCTGACTGACACTAGAATATGCAGCGACAAGCCTCTACAAAAATCTGATCAGACATTGATTTTGCCACTCGCCTTCCACGACCAGGATGCGGGGCAAATTTGTCAGTGAGAGAGGGAGAGAAGAAGAGAGACTTGGCCTGCTCATGTCACTTTAAATGTAATGGGGTTCACCCCCTCTAGCAAGAAAGAGAGAGACAGAAAGAAGAGCGTCAATGGGAATGAGATATCGGATCTCCCTTCCGTGTTCGTTTTGTTATCCCAGGCATGGTACGCGCTTTAACTGCCAAGGGAGAACAGAAAGGTTGCCTCGCAATACCAAACATGCATCATATTGAAACGGACTGTCGTAAAGGCACAAAGAGCTTTGTGTTCACGTGCAGTGGGCAGTTTTACTACATGTTAATACGTAGTAGGGGGATACCTCACTGACTTGCTCCACCCAAGGTTTCTTCCATTTTTCCTTCTCTTCCTTGGGGGGGTGTTAGGTTGGTTTACTGTAGGTGCTGTTCTATGGGCCTCACAAAGTCCTCTGATATTGCCTGTAAAAAGGGATTTACAAATAACATTTCATTTGAGTTAAACTGTAATGTAACCTTGATTCAAAATTTCAATTAGACTTTTCTTTGTCTATGTCTCTAGGGTAATGGGGGTTGGCATGATGCGCCTACTCCTTCATCAGTGATATCCCCAACAGAAGGGCCGGGAAGTGTACACTCTGATACCTCAAACTGACCTCACCAATGCTACACAAGACCGCATCACAATCCCAAGCTTTAGACCAATGGAACTGAACCAGAAGGCAAAACAAACCAACTATTGGTCTATTCGGTATAACTCCTCCCTTTTTCTTCTTCTCCATGTTGGCCATTTTGGATTTTTGGTTTCTTGGTCCTCAAATAATCTCCACCACCAAGAATACATATTGGATACAGCTTTTTTGTGAGTATGAATATACATATACAGTACAAGACTGGATCAACTAACTAAATGTTGGGTTTTTAGAACAGGGAATTGGCTTATGAAAGGGACATATGAGAGAAGCCAATATAAATCCCAGGTAGACTCTGAAAAGCAAGACCTTTCTCAGCCCTCCAGACCTGCTCATTCAACATCATTTCTTCACTTCCCAGCAAAGACTGAAGACTTTTCTGACCCAATGGATTAAGATTTACGTGTATTGTACATCTATTGGGATAGGTGTGAAATTTCCAACTCTGTGCTGATTGGGGTCACAGAATGCCTCAACCCTTTTTGGATGGACTTAACTCTCCTCTAGTGGACTTGCAGCAATACTGATAAACAGTTGCAGGATCTGACAGCTTTCACTGAATGGCATTATACAGTTTGACGGCAGCTTTCATGCTCTTAACATATACTACTTTTAATCTTCTAAGTCAGTCTCCTGCCAACACTGCTCTCTTCAATGTTTGGATGGACATAATCAATCATGTTGGATGGGGGTTGCGGAACATCAAATGCTGTCATGAATCATTCACATTTCTACAATGAAGTGAAAGGCTACTGTATCTTAAGATAGCCCTCATCATGGTAATACCATTAAGAAGATCCAGTGAAAGTTATTTCACATCCAGGATTTGTTTGTATGTGGAAATAGGCCAGGTAATAAATTAGATCCAGGAAGTGTTTTGGGCTTTATTGTGGAGCACATTTGAGATGATTTCATTGGTTCCAGTTTGCTGATGGTAAGAATCATCTTTGCAAAATGAAAGTATTTTAAATACTGTTTTGCCCAATGGCTGATCAAACTAAAATAATAGAATGACCTTCTTCAAACCCCTTTGACATTGACTGCATCACATTTGTCACGTAGAATACTTGCATACTACCTCTTTAACTTTATCGCTACCATAACTTCAAGTCTTACTTTTTCAAATTTAGTTTGAACATTTCTTGTAATTAGCTCTTGTGTTCATTCACGTAATCTCTTGTGTATTCTGATATTGTTGAAAATTATTGTAACTTTACAAAACAGTATAGCCTAACTAAAGTATGGCAGTAGTAATTGGCAGGAGCAAGGGTTCATTTTTCCTTGAAGGCCAAATTCTACTCAATGGACACTGCAGCACCTGCCTTCGAAACAACATATCAGGTAACAGAACGATCTAAGGTCCAAAAGTATGTCCCGTTGTGGAAAGAAGAAGCTTCCCATAACATAAACGCTATATTATTTTACCACTCTACTTTTGAGTAGTTCATCTTGGTCGAAAGGTTTCTGAAATCCAGAACTAGCTTTTAAATACTTTTGTCTGTGGTCTCTGGAGTAGTGGCAGTTATGACCTAACGGACCATGATATCGCAAATTAACAGTAAAACTGTTGTAAATACCGAAGAACATTTTGAATGTTACCAATTTCCCAGCCTCCCCCTTACTTCCTGTTAATATGAATTACAAATCTAAAGGTTTCAGTCTCCAGACCTGTATATTTCAGACCTTGATTGACAGGGTACAGTACAACTACATTTTTCTTTTTTCACTTCTAATTTTTTGTATTGTATGCCATTTTGAAAACTGATAGTCATAAGAAGAATATTTGTGGCTGTGGTCCTAATGTAATAAATATGTTTTGTGTTAATTTCTAACCACACTAAGTGGAGGATTTGTTTTAACAAAAAGAGTCCTCTGTGGTAGTTTATGTGTAGTTTAAAACACGAAAATAAACTTTTGCTTTAATGCTTGGAGTAAGTTGCCTTTTTCTGGATGGAAGCATATGGACTTGTCTTGTCTCCTCAAGATACAAAGCAAAGGAAAGGATGATCTCTTATCTTCATCTGTCTGTGACACACTGTACTTGCCTTACCGATATGTAGATTGGACTGCGGATTACCTAGGAAATCCTCTACTAGGTTTAGGCTCTAAGCCCACATCCCAAGGTGTGCTCAGCAAATGCAAAATATATAATTCCACCTCAAACAAATGTTCTGGTTTGATTGGATAGAAAGACCCGAGAAGACAGCCATGAGACAGATGCAAACTGGCAGGCTAATGTTCTGTCACAAACCTTCTAAGTGACCTGCTCAGAGCCATTCAGTCATTGTCAGCACATTTATGGAAAAACTCCTGACATCATGTCGTAGTCACGTATAGACAGTTACTACCATACACTGCTCATGCAGTTCCAGGATCATGGGTATACAAATACTGTAAAAATGTTTGGTTGCTAACTAACCCAGAGGAACCTTGGAACAAAGCCAGCAGCATACTGACTGTGGGTGGCAGGTGACAAGATTAAATTAATAGCACTAATTGTGGTTGGAGCCTGCTGGCAATAGTTGAAAGCTATTACGGTCCTCATTGAGATCTTTGAATAATCAGAGTTGAGTGGTGGCACCCATACAGCACCTAGAAAGATCGAGTCGAATGTAATTTGAGACAATTTATAAATGTTTTTCTCCGGAAACACAATAAACTAAATGAGTGGGTGTGGGGAGGGTTGAAAGGTGATCTATGGAGAGGGTGGATTGCAACCTTCCTGCTTTGATAGCACAGTCCAAGATATTCACTTGATTGAAACACAATACTTTTCCCCCAGCTGTAAACAAGCGACAGCAACATAAAATCTTGCTGCCAAAAGGAAACCTCCTTGAGATTAATTGCCAGTGAAATACACATGCAATCTGATGGGGTTGAGAGGGACAAAAATCTATAGCATAGCAATCAGTTGTCATTGCACCATGCTGTGTTGTGAGCAGGGAATTTTGCTGGCATTCATGCACTCATGGCACTCAAAACATTCAGAGACCTCATTCTCCATTTGTTTTTCAGTTTTTCTTTCTCTCACTCACTGTAATATATGGGCTATTAAAATAGTGGAACAATTAGTGGAACCACAGAACCCAAGAAAAATCAGGTTTATGGTGTATTACAAAGCAAAGGATGGCACCACGACCAGGACACAACAATAAACGACCTAGCTCTGATCACACAATGCAAGTCCTTCCCAACCGCCAACTTTACAATAAAAACTCATGCCGTTCAGCTATGCTAGGAAGCTAGCCAGGAATATGAAGGGAACTTCATCATGTAGCTACCTCTCCTGTAGCTATTGTTGTTTTTGGCAGGATTCAAGGGTTTGAAAGGAGAGTGGGGGTTGGGGGATAGGGAGGAGCAGAGAATTTGTGCTTGTTATACATTTTATTGGGACTCATTGTCTGAGACCATACACAGACACCACCACCTAAGCCCTTTTTCTAATTCTAATTTTAACTATACCGTCTGTAAATAGCAAATGAAAAAGAAAAAGTGTAGCATTATTAAAATAAACAACATTTTCCACAATAAAGACAATGGAAATGAGGCAGAGTGAATGGAAAACCGGTGTGAAAGAAGGCTAATTAGTCATGTTCAAGGTTCATTAACGCAATATCTTTTTCACAAAATTAAAAGTGTTCCACATGCATCATTAAAGATGAAAATCCAGATTTTTTTTTACCAGTAATCGAAACATCTGAGCAGTAACCAATTAAAAGGAGATCAAACGGACTGGTTCCTTGATTAAGAAGTTGAACACAAAATACAGAACATGCGTTATGTTGTATCAGGTTTGATTAATGGCTTTCAATACTACTCATTGTTCTAGGCTTAGTGATCGAATTATTTCATATATGCCATCTACCACAGCTTCATTCTAATATTTCTGTAATGAATGCACTTCTAATTTAAATCCATAGTGTCTTATAACAAGATCTATTCGTGACGGGTTGTTTTACAATTGGAAAATTACCTTAGGAGCTTGAAACATGAAGATGCTTGAGGTTCATGTCTTTGGAAAGCAGAATGAGTCCATACGGTATACCATCTGAAGGTGAAATTAACATACAATACAAGTCACTTCTTTACTACAGTTATTACAAATGTATACAAGGTTATTAGTTTAGATTAAAAAAATTATACCACCGTCAACAGGTGTATCTTACAGCTTGTATCCAAAGTTTCAGTGGCATAGTGTAAATGGAGTAGACCCAAGTACAAAATCTACTTTTAAACTCGTAAACGTAACATTAATGAACATTAATAATTCTTAAACTTTGTCCTCCGGTCTTTTACTTCTTGATGATCTATGAAAGGGCAAGACAAAGTGAGTAATAACACAAACAAACACATTTGGAAGAGGAACCAAATTGAGGAGTAATGTATTGGGAACAAGGTTGGAAAGTCTTCCCTACTACAGATTCCCTCACTGTTGTGTTATTTCATATTTCATGTTTTGCTCCATATTAACAGCTGCCGTTTGTCTCTGCCATCTGCGAGCAATTACTTAGTGTCTAATTTGGCAGTGTAACAATCATGTGTTTTCCCTCTGTGTGTGTATACCTCACTCTCCATAACCAACTCTCACCTCCAAGGGGAGAAACCCCTATTGTGCAGACTCAAGAATCCACACACTCACACATGTACACACACTCATACAGTCTTATACAATACATACAAACACATCCACACTCGCACACTAATTTTTCATACACATACACACATTAACGTGAATACACGCGTAAATAAAGACACGCAAATACATACACACATACACACATTCACACAAAAAAACATACACTCTCACAAACACAACCTGACACCATCAAGGCCTCTAATATGAATCAGCCTCTGATGGGTTGCGATGACACTAGACCTATGCAACAGTCAGAGCAAAGATAATCATCAGTCAAATGTCTCTTCCTCCTCTCTCTCTCTGTCTGTCTGTCTGTCTGTCTGTCTCTCTCTCTCTCTCTCTCTTTCTCTCTCTCTCTGTCTCTCTCTCTCTCTCTCTCTCTCTCTCTCTCTCTCTCTCTCTCTCTCTCTCTCTCTCTGTATCTCCCCCTTCCTCTCTCTCTCTCTCTCTCTCTCTCTCTCTCTCTCTCTCTCTCTCTCTCTCTCTCTCTCTCTCTCTCTCATTCTTTCCCTCCCTTCTAATAATTTGCCAGTATTTTGATATCAGCACACACACTCATCCACAATGAGTTTAGAATTTTTTATCCATGCAGAATAGGTCTAAGATCAGTCTAGTAGACTAGTGTAGTACATCCCCTCCACCCCCCCCCCCCCCCCCACACACACACACACACACACCCCCACCATCTTGGGCTTGCATGTGCCGCAAACTCTCGAAGGCCTAACAGAAACTCTGGCACTTCATCCAGCATTAGGCTCAGTCCCACCAACCGTGTTGCATGACCTTGTGTGTCAGGGAGCGTAGCCCCCTGCCTGCTAGGAGCAGCTACTTACCAGCACAGCCTCCCCTCCTTCCCACTCCCAGTCCCTGTGATTCAGACCAGCACAAACAGCAACATGAGCCAGACATACAGAGACATCTCGTATTGGGTTACCATTCTTTGGATTATTTGCCTCGCTGAGGTCATATTTGTTCCTCCAAAAAAACCTGACCCAAATGTAATGCTTAAAAAACGTTTTTTTTTAATTATTGTTAAGAATGTATCCTTTTGCTCGCAGTGATGTGTGCATTTATAGGGACATTATTATTATAAATACACATTACGTAATCTTGGGTAATACTGTACACAGGGTGCATCAGTTTACAAATGTACCACAACTTAATTATAATACCTAATATACCTGCAGAATATCAAATGTTTTGGGTATGATATCGATTCAACTTTTGTTATTTAGTGTGTGTGTGTGTGTGTGTATGAATGCAAGTGTGCATGCATGTGCCCCTATTATTGCTTATATTAGTGCCCCCGTATTTGTGTATCTGTGTGTTAGCATTGAATTTTTGACTGTCCCAGCGGACACACATGACCCAAGTCTGCTTCCTGGTCTGCTTCCTCTCAGGCCTCCTGAGCTGAAGTTGGATCCGTTTTCCTATGTGGACATTGTCGCTTGAATAGATTGTGCAAATCAGTCATGCTAATAGCAGCTCCAGTTAGCATTGCTATCGTAATTTGATAACCTTCAATAGATTGCTCCTGCTTATACTTAACATTAGTTGTCTTAATTGCATGTGTGGTAAGTCATATATGGATGCCAAAGTATGCTGCCCAGGAAATTGTAAAGATTGGTATGGTTAAGACACTTAAATATTCTCTGTGAACTACCTCAAACATAGACGATTTATTTAAGGCTGTAGCTTAATGTAACATTGAAACTCAACAACTCAACTAATTCATAAAATGTATCAAACCAGATTAAATGTTTTACTTGCTCTTTTTGGCAATGAAAAACGTCATTAAACTAAACGGGAGAGATAGAAAGCAAGAGTGGAAAAGAGAAGATTAGAAGTTGAGAGGTAAAATGGGAGTATGTCTGCGAGCCCCTGAGTGGGGAGTGGGGGGGCCTCTAGACCTCATTTTGCCCAGGGAGGTCACGAGCAATCAGACCAACCTGGAAATGGAGCCAACAGCTCAGCCTGGCCGGCGGCCTAATCAGGCCCGCAGACTGCAATCCCCACGGGGGAGACCTTCCGCCGATTCCAAACACATTTTCCCATTGACGGCTGGGCAGCAATGGCATCACATGAAAAACGCTTCCCTCGGAGACCTTGGGACCATTAGGGTCAATGGGCTACATGGGCCTCTGGTTTTTATGTCATGGATAGTCAGTTAAGAGCCATTCAGTTCCATTGGTCTGTTATAGCTGGACTGGGAGAAAGAGAGGAAGAAGTGTGTGTGTGTGTGTGTGTGGGGGGGGGGGGGGAAGTATTGTGGAAACTAATGTTAAGGGGATGAAAGCTTGGGACAGTGGGATAGTGGACAGATGGCTTTCTTATTTTTATGGTATGTGGGTTCTGATGGGTTCCATTTGAGGGTGTACACCTTGCCTGACTCCCAAAAAAGGATATATACAACTTGTTTGATATTTGAATGCCTTTATTTGGTTTCTGTCACTGAAAATATTAGTTTGTGAAATGTTCTCTGGAACCACGTTTTCCCCAGAACCAGAAAATATGACGCATTTTGTTTACGTCTCTTTTCTCCAACTTGTGAGAGCTGTTGAAATGCCTGAGCGAGCATGACAACGTTTCAGCGTCCACTACAAACCGCTTGTCTTTGTTCTCCTCACACTTCATCTTTGTCCGAGTTCTGTTCGGTAAAGTCGTCAAATTACCTCACTGGGCTTTTCATCCTTCCTTCATCCTATCATCAAAAGCTGAAGACGGACAGAAAAAGAGGAGTGTGGGTGATGTGAGGTGGAGGCCTATCTTCCCTGCTTCCATCTCCAGAAGCTCAACCTTAGAATACTGACACGTCTTTCAGGCTCTCTTTCCCCTGACTGTTCCATTCTCCTCTCTCTATCTCCTTCTGTCTCTCTATCTTGGTTTGTCTCTCTCTCTCTCTCTCACTCCCCACCTCTCCCCTTCTGTCTCTCTCTAGAGAAATCAGCCAGGCCTTCGCCCTCTCAAAGCCCCCTCATCTTGGAGATGTCACTTCTCAATTTGCCCCAGCCCTGCTATTTGCCGGTGGCGTTTGTATTGATTTTTCTGTCGGCGGTCAGAGTGGAGCAAACTCTTGAATAAAAGGCAAGAAGACTAGGCTGGGTTTCAAATGAACGTTGGCCTCAAAGAAATAGGGACTCAGATAAGGTATCTTTTGGTATTTGATGCTTGAAATCCCACCAGTTGCGGACAAATTAGCATTTGATTATTGAAATGGCCGACACACATCGTTCCTGTACTGTAAAATACTTATCATAAGTGAAAAATACGTAACATTTCGTGCTAGCCACAGTGGCTATTGTTTGTTGTCCTGTCAACACATTTGTTCTCACGTAGGTTCCACAAAGGGATGGAAAGATGAAAAAAGAGGAGGATGCAGGGAAGTAGAGTGCGCTCTCAAAAAGAGTGAGAAGTAGAAGTTTCTGGGAACACCATCGTCTCAGGAATTCCTCAAGGCATCTTGAAGAAGCTTATTTGAGAAGTCAAGAAGTAGACAAGGCAAGTAGCTTCTCCAATTACAAACTCCAAACCACATTTTAGAAATGCCCCTCCCCCCTAGAACCACCAACTTTGCCTTTGGCAGAAAATGGCATCGGCCTTGGCGGAAGCACATCTCTGTTGCGGCGTCAAAACAATGTGGGGTCCCAAAGAGACAGTGCCGCAAACTGGCAAAGTGCCATCCTTGTTCACGTCCGTCTAGGCCCAGAAGTAAACAGTTTGCTGAAGATCTTTCGCATCGCGTAAATACTCCAGTGAGTCATCCCTGGGAGCGGAGGGAGTTGAAGGGGAAATGGCTGGATTGGAGTGTGACCTGTCACAAACCTCGGCTCTGCCTTAGGTCACGTTGATGCAGAGGCAGCAATGTCCCCGGTCCTTAATATGTCCTCTGGGCTTTTGGGTGCTCTGACCCAGGGGAAAAACAGATGAGACTTTTACTTGGCCATGTGATCCCGTCAGATCCCGGAGAGTTGTCAACTACAACCTCCGCTAGTGTCCTTGGGCAGAGCTAGTGTAGACTGAAGTTAAGATGCTTGGCATGATAGGGAAAGTAGAGAGTGTGTGTGGGTGTTTGTCTATACAGTATGTTTGTGTGTGTGGTGTGCCGGCTCTGAATCTCATTTATCGGTGCTGTAATGTCTGACCAGGCAAGTTGTACTCAAGACACCTCTGATAATACTTAATGTAACATCTGTCACCTTGGGAAAGATGAATTACAAACATGCTACTGTATGAGGAACTTTTTGAATTCTACAATCATGTTGTCCTACAGTTTTTTGGTCATTTGTTTTGGTACTTTGGCACAAGAAGTGAACGTAGAAGCAATGAGAGCCACACAATGTTTCTGCTAACCTTACATATACGTTGAAACATGTCCCAAATGTTCTGGTTTCTGGTTTGGAAGGTTGCAATGCCCTCACATTGAAGTCAGTTTGAAGAGTTGAAAGGAGGGGAGAAATGTAAATCACAATTTGAAGTAAACAGCATACAGACATACCCATGCTCACACATATACAGTACTCAAGCAGCACTCGCTGACTTTGCCACATGTTCACGAATGCACTATCATCAGGTTCGACAAATTGAGCATCATTAATAATTCCTGCAAGGAGGTGATAAATCTCAGATTGCTCTCGATGGACCTGGATATGCCTCCATAAATCAGGGAGATTAGTGGGGAATATTTCAAAATCCTGTGTCAAAATTGTCAGGCTAACTGATGGTTTTTGTCGATCCCTCAAAGTGATAGACTGTGAATCAGTTATACGTTTTCAAAATGTCAACGGTGCAATATGCAATCTTTCTAATAGCCAGCAATAGGCTTTTAATTTTTCATTTACCTTTTTTCCACCATCTGAAAAGCTGAAAAAAGAAGCCAACATGAATGTTTTCGCGTGTCTCACATATCAATAGGAGACTTTCTATTCATAGGCGCACGTACGGTAAAGTCCACTCATCCAAAGCTCTCGACGAAAAGGGGAAAATTGTGTATTGACGAAATGTCTACCACATTTGAAGGCCTAATCAGAGATTGAACTCCTGTCTCCTTTTTTCTGGCTCAGAATTTCAATACATTACTTTAACCTTTATTATCTGTCACAGGTGAATGGAGAATTACTTTACATTTCAAAGTGCCAACTTTGATATGTACAGGCCTTTTTTTCATAAAACTTTATGAGGACTTTCAGAGTGAACAAATGCATATATCCACAGACATGCAATGCTATCGCAACATAAACATAAAGGAAATGGCTTCGGGTTCGTACACAGATCCACAGAAGCAGTACCTTCCAATTACTTAGTATTATCATTTTTTATTCGGTTACTTTTATCTATTAGTACATTATTATTATTATTATTGACATCTGCCGTTGAACAATTGTCCATGGAACGAAAAGGCTGGTCCAAGAAAAGTTAATATACATCAAAGAGCTTTCACAATCAACAAACGATGCACAACAACTAATGCTTCCACTGACGCCCTCGTAATGTTTCTTACTGTGTTCTCATCTATCCTTACGACCATTTTCCTCCCATTCTGATTCCATCCCTAAGCCTGGACAGGATGGAGTGAACATCAAATGTGCTATTTAAATAGTGACCATCTTTACATGTATGCATGATATTATATAACTGAATCAGTGATTGACTTTAACCTATATTGACCTTTTTGACTCTATAACACAACCTTTAGTCACACATGACATTATAACTACGAGTAATCAGGGAGCTAATGACATTCAAAACATAAATGTCAATCAGTGCCAACTGCAAAGTGGTCTCTACCCTTCTAATTTTAGTCTAAACCATTTATGATATTTTTTCTTGTGAAAATCACCATATATCAGTCAGAGGGCCTAGTAATATACAAAGGGAATGATTGTGTATGATAATGGATTTAATGTTACGTGTGTTTAGTAAATCCTATGCACAAAGACTATGACTCATCCAGTAGAAATGATATTTCCTATAATGTGGTGTTATGTATCGCATTTCAGTAAATAGAAATGGGATCCAGCATTCGGATTGTTCTTACTGAGCATTAGATGTGTTCAGTGGGGACCATGTGCACACATGGTGTGTGTTTGTGTGTGTGTGTGTGTGTGTGTATGAGAGAGAGAATGAGGGGTATTGGCAGTTAAGACAGAAGGGAACCCCAGTAATCTAAATGTCATTCATTGTTCAGAGTGAGGTGAACAGGTCTACAATAATCAATTATTCAGTCTCTCCCATCCCCCCTTCATTCAATCTATTCTTTGGTAGCGTCTCTCTCTCACTGCCCAGTGTGGGATTTTTTACTTGTTATTATTTAGCTTATAAACTCCAAAAACTCACAAATGCTGATGCCACATTGGTTTCCCTTTAGTTTTGGGTATAATCCTGTATTTCTCATACTTTCATTTGCTAAATGGACATTTCAAAGACCGAAATTCAAAATGATATTATTGGATCGTATTTCAATCGAAGATACTATATATTTCTAATCATCCACAATGGGGTGGGTCTCTAAAGTCGTTTAGTATAGGTCATTAGGGAAACGTAATTATTGCCCAAGTCAGTATGTCTATATTTCTGCTTTACGACTGGAAAGGGGAGGGGCACCTCAGTAGTATAATGGACCAAGGAATGTCCAGTACTGGACTGATGTTTAATCAATAGCAAAGCCAAGTTTATCAATACAAACTTCATACATTTCCTCAAACAGAAGTGAATTGGTGCCAGACAAATCAAATTCACTGAAACAAACAAAACACAATCTTGAAAATAGCTTCTCTGGCAAACATTACACTTTGGAATTACTGTATATTGTTCCATTGTAGCATACTATTAAAAAAAAATCACAAATTCAAGGAGAACTGTTGTTGTGTTATAATATCTCCTTTCTCTGTACATGAGCATGACACGGACACTCAGCGCTGTGTCTTTCTTTCCACAACAAAAGAAAACAAGATAGCCATTGGTTACGGCCATGTAAGTAAGTGATATCTTATTGCTTGAGACACATGCTTCTTCATAATTGAAGCGGAACAGCCAATCTGCATGCACCTTCTGTTCTCTCATCTCTAATGTAATCTAATCTATACTCATCATATCCAGGGATATATATATATATATATATATCTTGCGAATACATTAACCATCATTGTGACTATATGGGCTGGCTGACACTCAAGGATTTGATTTACTTCCACTGCCTTGGTGGGTACTGGGTTAAACTATTAAGCCTACACTTTCATTTTCACATCTCCCACCAATGAATCAGTATCATCTATTGTGCCTCCCATCTACATAAATGGCGCATGTATGTGTGCTTGTATGTGTGCATGCGTGTCTTGGTGCTTTGTGTGTGCTAAGGGGGATGAGGGGGGGGGGGGGGTGGTCATCAATTAACCTTCTCTCCCTGCTTTACCATCATGAGCTCTGTCCACAGCACTGTAATGGCACCAAGACAGACTAGGGCTTAATGAAAGTGGGGGGGAGGAGAGAGGAGTCAATACTGATGAGTTTTGTTCCATGCTGATTACCAATTTTTTATGTCACGGTGGTGCCGTCGCAAAAGGTAGGGACCCTTTGTGGGAAGACTGCTCTGCAAGACTATTAAGAACAAAAGCATAAGGTCCAATTTGACCATGTTTGATGTAAAAAAAATAAATAAATAAATAAATAAAAATGAATGGGCACACTTCACCTTTTCATGCAGCACTCCAAGTCCCCACAGCACAGTTTCAGTGTGTGAATGTGTGTGTGTGTGTGTTTTCATACACTGTCGAGTACACAGGGGAGAGGCCATGGTTTATGGTGTGCCAACACACAGCACCCCAGAGTGTTTCTCACCGATGGTTCTGTGGGCTCAGCAGCCACTCGCCAGAGAAAGAGAGAGAGACAGAGAGAAAGAGAGAGAGACAGAGAGAAAGAGAGAGAGACAGAGAGAAAGAGAGAGGCTGGGGTAGCGATTTTCAAAGCCAAGTCCAGCAATGACCCTTTGCTGTCACCGAGGGGGCCATACAGTATATCTGCATGCCACTTACAAACACACACTGTACTAGCAAACACCAACCAGCCAGTCAGTCAGTCAATCAGGAACGCCAGTCATTCATCCTATTACACACACGTCTGCCTCTGATACACACACACACGTGTGGACAAATGCATGCACACACACATGCCATAGTCTCCTCCTTCTCTCTGTACCAATCAGCTGATGGTTAATACACAGAGTGTAACTGTACAAACATTCCACTCATCAGATGTACCACTGTGAACGTGTCACCTGATGATAAACACGATTGAATGTTTTAAACAGTGGGACCGAGGTAACAAAAAATGGCGACATCTACTGGTCTATTGCTGCTCAGGCCTCTATAGAAAGGGGCTAATCAGATTCATACAGCATATTCAATATTGGTTATAGGTTGATCCTGAGGATAGAGGGGTGTAGAAAAGTGAGATGTGATTATCAACAGCAACGCAGAATGTGTTGGTGTGGAAAGACAAAATCTTGCACTGTGCATCGCTTTCTTCCGAGCACACGTCACTGTCACAGCATGTGTTGTGTTGTAGCATGCTGTGCTGTTATACACTGTGGCAGGTGCCTTTGGTATGTTGTAGTGTAGTGTTGTGATGTACATTATAGCGGTCTTTTCATGTTAGCCGAAAACACAATGTGGTAGTATAGGATTTTTTTTGGGGGGGGGGTTTCTCTTCTTTTGTTGGTCTACATTTGAGCTGAGAATATGAAAGATAACCTTATTGTATCAGATAGAAATTGTATACATGTTAAGACCATGTTAAGACCATGTAGTACTTAAAAATGTTCAATAAATGTAATTTCACGGACTTGGACAAAATTATGTCACACAAAAGCATCAAAATAGAATGTTTATCAATTAAAATCATTTTGCATATCATCAATTTTAACACCACTGAGCTCAAACGAAATTCCCACCATTACAACCCAGTTTTCAATGTCATATAAAACTGTCAAACAAATCTTACAATCCAATAAAATCATACCAGATAAACAAGTGGATTTCATGATCTCCACCTTTCTGACAGGCAGCAGATTCAGTCAACAACGAAGAAGAAAACCCAAACCATTTATGTCTCTCCACCTTTATTATTCTATTTATACCTCTCATCCCTCATTCAAATGGTTCCCCTCACATCTAATTGTACCGGTTCATTTCATACAGACTGGTCCTTGGGGGCCTCAGAGCAGTTAATGCATTTTGTG
Source organism: Hypomesus transpacificus (assembly GCF_021917145.1). NCBI lineage: Eukaryota > Metazoa > Chordata > Actinopteri > Osmeriformes > Osmeridae > Hypomesus > Hypomesus transpacificus. Next base: position 2,040,571 of record NW_025813796.1, read on the forward strand.
TGCTCCCCTCTCTCGCTTTCTCTCTTAAGACTGGAGAGTGGCTATTGTCATCATTTCCTAATGGTCAACCAAGCCAGAAGTAGAAATAATGAACATGACTGGACAGGGGTGTAATTGCCTGTAATCTCTTGGTCTTATATTGAGGGGAGGGGAGGGGGGGGGGGGGGACATGGGAGAGAAACAAGACACAGGAAAGGAAACCAAGTCGCTCACATTATTATGGCATGGTGAGACGGGTGGGGGAGGGGATGGTGGTGGTGGTGGTGGGGGGGGGGGGGGGATGTAGACCCCGGACAGTCACATTATTATGGAGAAGGTTAAAGCCCAGAGGACCATTTCCAGGTCATTAGTCTTACTGATGCAGGGCGGCAGAGGCTACATGCAATAAGTTTGAGCGCTTGTTCAATTTTGTCCACAGCCCTGGGTGAAAGAAGAAGGTTCCTTTGTGCTTTTGATCAGCATACCTGTCCTCTCCGCTTGGAGTCTGGGCTTCTCAATATGAGGTGTGGTCGGCTTCCTACAGATTTATATTAGGTCGCTGACAAATAAATCAAGTCGAATGCTACAGTGCCATACCGCGCCCACACGCTCACACACACAGAAATGCCCCCCCAAAAAAGCCAGCCCAAAGATTGAATCCCCCCAACACTGTTAGTATTACAGAAAAACATCATGTTGCCCTGATCCATAGACTGCCAACACTCAGCGGTGCTCCCTGTGTCCAAAGACCACCCCCAACACCATGACTAAATCAGTACCAGAGAGGCTGCTCACTGGTCCGCTAATGACTAGCTCCAGGGATTGCAGTGGCAGCTTCTCTGACCCAGCCTGAGGCATTGATCCCTGCCCTGCCTGCCTGCCTGCAACACCAACAACCAATCACACACACACAAACAAGCACGCAGACTAACAGGCATGCCTGAATACACACACTGCACAAGCACGGACACGTAAACATACATGAGGAAAACACAAGGGCACAAACACACGTTCAAGACACACACACACACACAAGAAAGTCCCCATACCACACATGCTCAACTTACTTCCACATGCTCCACACACCCTTAATCAACTGCCTCGGGGAAAGAGAGGGAGAGAGGGAGAAAGTGAGAGACAGAGAGAGAGAGAGAGAGAGAGAGAGAGAGAGAGAGAGAGAGAGAGAGAGAGAGAGAGAGAGAGAGAAAGAGAGAGAGACAGAGAGAGACAGAGAGAGAGAGAGAAAGAGAGAGAGAGAGAGAGAGAGAGAGAGAGAGAGGAGAGAGAGAGAGAGAGAGAGAGAGAGAGAGAGAGAAGCTCAGTCATGCCTAGTGGGCAGCCAGTTCCTAGACATTAAAGGCACACAGTGGTCCAAAATAAAAATGTCTGCAGCATATTTACACAGCACCATGTGATGTTGATGTTCTGCTCTGAGTCTGAGTAATCTACAGGGATTTAAATGCATGGCTTCAAGGGGACTTTTACAAATGGTGATGCTGGGGCAGCTTGGATGTTCTTGAATTGTCACATTACAAATTACACAAAATTACTGTTTAATTAATTCATGATAGACTAAATGTAAGGGAAACCGCCTCAACTGAACAAAATATGGACGTACACCATTTCAACTTTAGTATACAGTGTGTATTACTTGGCTTTAAAATAGTGGACCAGCTATACTTGTTATTATGCCTGTTATGTACTTCCGTCTACCACCTGCTAGCTGATCATTCATTCATAACTTTAAATGCAAATCCCTTTGTTACCAAGTTTCTTCCACCCAAAGACTACTCATTAAAACCGCACACCTGCATGCCCTCAGCACTCACAAAACAATGGCTACTTACTAATCCACAGAAAAAAACATTAATATTTAGTTGGGGATCTTCACAAAGCTACTGTACCAGTACCATCCTATTGTCATCACAAGCTTTTCAATTCAACCTCAGAACTTGAAATTCTGTTGGATAAAAAGGTCGGAATTACTGAGGAGTCGATTGGTTCGAAGGGTCGAGCAACTTTCCCCCAAGCATCTAGTGACTTTACCCAAAGCTAGGGCCCTGAGGCAAGATGAGAAGCATGCAAATCAGCCATGCCTGTATACCTCTTTAATATTAAACTTGGGTTATTAGACGGAGCAAAGGCCTGACCCCCAGAGCGTTGCAGCTCCACCCGTGAATAATTAATACAGGCTGATTATGCTAATCAGGAAGAGAAAGTAGAGATGGGATTGCCAGTGGAGTATTTCCACAGGAAAGAAGGATGGAGGAAAGATTTTCTTTCTTTATTTTTTTTATTTCCTTTTGCTGGATTATGCAAAGTATGTCAACACTCAATGTGTGTCTTTGAAATCTGGGAATGTGGACTTAACTCTCTGTGATACGATGACAGACATTGTGAGCATTGTGTGATGTGTTTTGTGCGTGTGTTGCCTTTTACGTAAGTTTCTATGTGGGTATGAAATTGTTATTGTAAAAATGTAATCAAAATATTGTGGCACCACTTTAAAAGTAGGAATTGCAATACAATTCAAATGTGTCCATTGAGAATCTTCCCTTTATTTCAAGTTAACCTCTGTCCGAGTCCATGTAATTTTTTGTTTTGAAATCTAAACTAGCACACAGAGCTAAAGTTTCACTTTGAAGCGTCACATCAAACGCCCAAGGTAACAAGTTCTCTAAAAGCCTTTTGGCCACATAAACACTGTTAATTTCCCAGTCCCAAGATAAAAGCTGCTTTTAGCAAGGGAAGAAAGCTGCCGATTGTCAACATTTTATACAGAGAGTGCTTATTCAAAGACACCTACATTGAGGCCTGACAGACAACTTGACATTATCTCCAAAGTGTTGGTCCCCGTCCCTACAAAGAGACTGGGCTTGGAAAAGACGTTAAACACCATGATCTCAGCTCACTGGTAGATTAGAGAGTTTGTCACATTGAGAGCGGTAAGGGGGAAAGATGTGGCAGGATGAATGACTCAGGAACAGGACAGCAGTGGTCTTGATCATAACCATGGGAGTTCACCTGGAATTTAAAACCACAGAGGCTAACAATTAGTTTAGGGGTTTTGAAAGCGTTGAGTCAAAGATCAAAGAGATCATAATTTAATTAATGTGTATAGTGAATTCAGAAACATTGTGGTCTGAGTGATCATTTCTATCTCACATTTCCAGGCCGTTGACACGTGCACATGATTAAAAACCTTGTATACTCTAAAGTGTTACCTGCGCCATACCCATAGCATTAATGCAGAAAAGGTGAGCCTTAAATAGTCCATATCTATGAGTGCAAGACAGAGAGATTAAAGTGAAGAAGAGAACAGAGGGGTCACTTCATCAATCTGCAGTTGTCATCCTCTCAATCTGTTTCAGTTGTGACTTGACGGCGCGGAGGAGGGTATTGTGTGGGGTGGGGTGGTGGTGTGTGGGGGTCAGGCACCAATTCATCACTGGGATTGGAAATAAGAGGGACACTGCACAGTTTGTCAAGTGAGATTAGACTGAAGCTGGTAACGGCTGTCCTTAATAGAGTCTCCCCACCAGCGCACACTACACATCCTCCGGACCCCACGATGATTGTGGAACCTGGGTGTGTGTGTTTGCGTGTGTGTGGAGGAGCACTACAATGGCATAGATAGGAGCAACATAATCACCTTCCGCTACACATGTTTATTTTCAAATATTCTTCAAATGTGTTAGGTATTCATTGTTTCCCTTTAACCTTGTCTTTCAATTCAAACCGAGACAAATTGGGTTAAAATGTGTGGCCGACCATTGAATAAATCATGTTTTTGACATTAGAGGGTTAGGATCTTCATCCTTGCACATTGTCTGCCGTTATGCACACCCACAAAATCTCACATCAAGAATCTGGATTTTTTTATTTGCAGGATAACAGTGTCTTGAGGAAAGAAGACTCAGAACATTGATCCAAAACGGATGGACAATGTTTGAGGCCCTCACATTTTGATGTTTCAAACTTGACCTTGTAATTCAGTTAGTTCCTATTGCTTTCACATAGCAGAAACATTTAGCATGCACATGACCTTGATTACTAAACAAATCTCCTTCTAGAGCGATGGAAATTCACCTTAGAATTTATTGGGGTACATTATAAGGGTCTTCCTCTCTCTCTCTTTCCCAAAAAAATAATTTTCTTTGATTTTCAAAGAAGTCCTATCTTCTTTGTGAATCTGTGTATGTGTGTTTTGGGCAAAATGGGCATACAACGGCTATGTTTCTGCCATTAAGAAGTCCTCAGAGGTGGGTAAGAGGCCCCTGTCTGAAACCATTCATGCCTCGCAGAGGAAAGAAGGATCCAGTCCTGACCCCTGGTGCTCCTTGTTCATGCCAGCGTGTTCTCCCCGTGTAATGAGGCCTCTGGTGGATACGACCACAGCAGAACAAAAGGCCAAGGTGCAGTAAGGACAGCGATCCACATGCGCTCCACGCCATTTGTTTACCTCCTCATATCAATCACATTAATGGGTCAGCTTTTACTGACAGCTCATGATTACCTGCTTACCGTGGTGAGAAGGGGTGGAGCAGGGTTATAGGAAGAGAGAGAGAGAGAGAGAGAGAGGAGAGAGAGGAGAGAGAGAGAGAGAGAGAGAGAGAGAGAGAGAGAGAGAGAGAGAGAGAGAGAGAGAGAGAGAGAGAGAGAGGGAAATGGGTGGAAAGGAAGGTGGGAGATGGAGTAGGGTTGGGGGAGGGGTTGAAAGAGAGATGGAGGTGGGAGAAGAGATACAGGGATGAGCAGGATGGATGTGGGGGACAGGTTTTACCTGGTGAAGGAAATCTCTCATAGAAAACATTCAGACCGAATAATAGGTCCTATGGCACTGCATGTTCTGTATTACCAAGTAAATACCATAAGTACAACATTAGTCTCACAATAGTTTTGTTTATTTGGAACATATTCAATATATTTTCCCATATATTCACAACTGCATATTGGGGACTGGTCTATTCCTAACAGGATCCTCACTGGTTCATTTGTGACAGCAAGTATGCTCTCGCTTGCGACACCATCTCTTACTGCAAGCCACACTTACTCCTTCTGCACCATAGTGCTATTACGCCTCATTTTCTCATCCTTTTCTTCCCGTTTGAAGTTGCTTATAAAGAAGCAGACAACACCTCAAAAAAAAATGAAGAAGAAGATGAATAGGCTTGCAAATGCAAATCACATCTCTCGACGGAAGCCTTGCTTTGATAAGAGTACAGAGATGAAAGAGGAGGGATAAAATAAAAAATAACCAGGAGGGAGTCTCATATAATATTTAGGCTGTTTTGGAGCGTAAACACAAAAATGATTTACAAGTTGATTCTGCTCCCCTAGTGTTGCGCGTATAAATAGTGGAGAAAAAAAGCCAACGCTAAATCAACTTTGATAAAAATACTGTAGCCAACTGTGAAGGAGCCACTGATCATAGAGAACCATCCAGGCCTTCATAGTCTGTTTGAAAGGCCTGGAATAAAGCACAAAACAATTAGGAATTGTATTTAGTTTTTAGTTTTTGAATAGATGTTTTTTATTCAATTAACTTCTATTCCAGATATAATAGCAAACAACACAAACATGCACACCCAAATATACAGGAAACATAGCTAACATAGATGAAGTTCCTCAAATCTGTAACCCTCTTCATCGCCTGTCTTATTAGCCTTTTTAAGATTAAATCATTCAAACAGTTGAGTAAATATCTGCAAGTCATCATGAGTCTAAGGTAGTAATACACGCTCACCGGCAAGTTTATTAGGTACACCACAACTGTGGGGAAAGTAAATTGCGACAGCAAAGTCATGTGGCTGTGACTTGCTACATAAAGCAGGCCAACAGATTGAACAAAACAAGAGGCCTATGCAAGTGGGGTGATCGTCCATGACAACTGCACTGGTGACTGGTTCATGTCACTCTGGAACCAGAAGCCCCCCTGGACTTTTTACGTATGAAACTTTAATAAAACTCAGCAGTCCAGTTTATTGATGAGAGGTTAGGGATAAGAGTGAGAAATCTTACAGATTTCCTGTCAGAATGCAAACCTAATGCTGTGAAAAATGTGTCCTTAACAGTCTACATCATTTGTAATATTAGTTGCTGTCAAAGGTCAATCATAGATAACCAAATAGCTGACAAAAGATCTTAGTCTTAAACTACTCATCAATGAAAAGCATAGACTGCATGAATACATACTTCGGCAGAATTCATACAAACTCCAGTTACTTTCACGATTAATATACACCCCCTAGTCCATAAGATTGCCATTCCTCCAATATCATATACTGTAGATAAAACATAAATATACCATATCTACACTCTCAATCACATCCTCGCAAAAAACAAATTTCCAAGCACCAAAAAAAAAAAACGGCTTTTCACCTCTATCCTTTAGCTGATCATCAGATTCGGGGGGGGAGGGGGGGGGGGACTTCCCTGTTATCTCGTCCCCTGGCCTCTCCACCCATTCATTTGTATGGCATCAATATCTCCTGCGAGTCCCCTTGGGGGGGGGGGGGGGTGAGAGGAGTGACCAGTGAGGTCCCAAGTGAAGGCCCTATCAGTCACAGCACAATGGAGCCGCCCTATGAATCTCATTAGGCCGGGACGCTGGGCTGGGGAGGGCAGGAGAGGAGCACCGTCTGGGGTGAAAATGAACTTGGTGTCCTCCATCACTCTGGGCCTGATAGGGAGCCGGGTGATGTTAAGGGCCAGGTCGACTATCTTGCCAGACCCAGAGGGGCCTGGTGGAGAGGGATATGGGGGGGGGGGGGGACTCCAGGATGCTGATCTGAGAGGGGGAGTTGGGTGTCATAGGTGTGAGTGAGTGAGGGAGGGAAAACCGTAGAAGACTAAAACTGATTTGCATATTAGCCGTTTAACCAAACTGTGGGTGTTTCATCTAGCCAACTATGAAATTGAACGGTGGGTGCAAGATGTTGTCAAGCAACCGTTGTTTTGTTCTTTATCTCATTAACCTTACCCAAACTTCTGTGATTACAGTTCATTTGTGCCAGTGTGAATTGTATCTGCTGCTTAGCAACGAGAAATCTGTAGAATGTGAAAGAACATAAAAAGTGGCGAAAAACAAAACAGTTATTTAGCTTGAATTCGATTGACTTGATCATTTGTCAAGCCATCAATCATTGCATTCTAACATTGTAAGTGATAAAAGTGTCTGACCATCGCATTGATGACCAATGGGTACAATGGACGCAAAGTGTTAAAAACTCACCCAAAGTACAAATGCCAGAACTGAACACTGAACGCATGAACTCAATTTAAAAAGGTGGGACTCGTCTTTTTTGACCTTTTCACCAGTCGCCACGGTAGGCCCCCCACCACCACCATTACATAAATCAGGATTGAGTTTTGCCAGGGATGCTGAAAAAAAAAAGAGTGAAGGAATCTACACAGACGGAGGCGAGGGATCGGGGACCAGGGTGTGAGAAAAAAGAATTGCTCGCCTCCAAAGGTGAGAAGTTCAAATTGCACAGCTCATGGGCTGATTGTCTCAGATCAATTTTAGATTTAAAGTGATAAAGTACATGTGCTCGGCTGCTGGGGAGGGAATGGGCCTGGTGCCCATCTTTATAGATATATATCGGCTTCTCTTCGCCGGTTGCTAGCAGTTCCCAGAGACACGTCGATGCGCATCGCTCACGTTCAATGAAAGTCAACAATTAAGGAGTCAGTGATAAAACGTCGAAAGGCGAAATCAATAGGATGTGCGGTGCCTGGTGTGGCTTGTCAAAACAGGCTTTTCAAGGAATACATGACTTATCATTCGATTGGCTGTATGAGAACTGACAGGATGGGTATGTGTGATGGCCTGGACTGAAGAGGATGAATTGAAATATAATGGACATGTTTTTTTCCAAGCATGACTATAACGGCCTGTCGATCACCTGATGGGGTGACCCAAAGTTCATAGTTCAAGTTCAGTGGATGTTTTACTCACTTTATCCAAACCTCTCCATCTGTGTTTAGAGACACAGGTCTTTCAAGATGTCAACTTCTTCATCTTTACCTAATCGCAATCAAATTATTACATTCATCCGGATACCGTTGTTATTCATAACACCCATCTCATGTTCCTGAGCAACACATAATACGTTCCCTGTTGCTATGCTGCTGTTCTACCATCTGGTCTGTTGCAAAATGGCAACAAACTTATGTCAGCACGGAGGCAATAGCAAAGGTCTGGAACACCACTATCCCCTGGTTCTGAAGGTTATTCAGTGCAAAGCTCAGCCTTTCTCTCCACACACTGCCCCTACACACACACATGCACACAAACAGCCCATTAATCCAGACACGCCCAGGCTCTGTGCACTGGAGCGGAGAAAGGGAGAAAGAGAGAGAGAGAGAGAGAGAGAGAGAGAGAGAGAAGAGAGAGAGAGAGAGAGAGAGAGAGAGAGAGAGAGAGAGAGAGAGAGAGAGAGAGAGAGAGAGAGAGAGAGAGAGAGAGAGAGAGAGAGAGAGAGAGAGAGAGAGAGAGAGAAGAGAGAGAGAGAGACAGAGAGTGAGAGAGAGAGAGAGAGAGGATCCCTTACAAGCCCCCCGACGCCCTGCCCGACTGCTTCTATTACTTCACAGCACAGCGCGGCCGCCTCCCAGAGCGGTCATTTCATTTAAGAGACCTCTGTAAAAGGCATCATCTGAGGCCAGCAGGACTGACAGAGCGGGGCTTCTGAAGTGGTGTTGGTGGTGGGGAATGTGTGTGTGTGTGTGTACGGTATGTGTGTGTGTGTGTGTTTTGTATGTGGATGGCATGTGATGTGTGGGAATGCACATACGGTGTACTGTCCATTGCCGTGTGTATGTGCATGTGCCTTCTGGTCAGTTGGCATGTTTGTTGGATTCACGTCCACCTTGAGTGGATGGACATGGAGCGGCTGTTGGGAGAAAAGGGAGGGAAAACAGTCAGCGTTGCCCCGGTGATGATTTGGTGAGCGTTTTGCCGTGGGGCCGTTCCGCAGAGCAAGGTTAAAGACAGGGGGGTTAAGCTATTCACTGTCTTGTCCTGTGGATCAGACACTACCACTGGGAGACAGCTCTTCATAACCTTTCCAAAGTTCAAGCAAGCAAGGGAGGGTGAGATATGCCGTTCAGTCAGCTTTGCTCTCTTGAATGAACAGTCCTGTGAAACTAACCATGTAACTGTCAAAGAGAATATTAAAACCTTTCCCTTGCATAATCTTGCTATATACTGCTGGGTAAACAGGCCATCATCAACTTGAAGAAGGGTTTGCTAACCCTTTATCTTGTAAAGGGTTGTTTACACAAGCTTTGGAGGAAAATGCAAATGTCTTCTCAGTGACAATGCAATAACAGAGAGGGTCCATTTTGATGAGTAGGGCTCTCTTGCTAACCAAACAATGACTAATGGCTTCTTAAGTCAATTAACGGTATTTAAAGCAAAGAGCTCAGCCCTAGAGGGAAAGTAGCAGGTGGGAAGAGGAATGTGTGTGTGTGTACAGGAGGTAACTAAGGTGGGGCTACACAAACAGTTGCACCACCCAGGTTCAAACCACTTAACCCCTCTGTAATATGAAACCATCAACTACGTTCTCTCAGAAGAGACCTCATTAAGACCTTCTAATTGGCTGGTAATTACGCAGTCTTTATCCATGCCAGTGTGAGATGGTGGTATGTAAGGTAAAGGTTTGTGTTTCCTGCGATGGGTTTAGAAGAATAGAAAGTGCATGGCAGGTGTCTGCCCTCTGTTGTACTGCAAAGCCAAAGGGTCAACCGCCTGGAGTTAACAGCATTTGCATTCCAACTGTAATTACATTGAACTTTAGTGTCTTTTGGTGCATCAATGCATTTGAATGGGCATGCGATATTACCATGACATGTGCACATTTTTCCGACACTTGCACACAGCAATATTGTGCTTTTTTTAAATGCTATATTCTCCTGATATCACACAATTCCATCAACTATAATCCTAAACAGGCTGAAGTAATTGCACATTTTCCACTTGGTGCTTAGACAACAACTGCGGGATTATTTTCTGGATCCATGGCCAGCTAAAGGGGAGCAGAGGAACCAGGACTTTTTATTTTCCTTCCTGTCCTCCATCTCACACAGCCTCTCACCTAACCTTTGACCCCAAGCTGTCACAGTGATGGCTACCCTTACCCAGAAACACTTATTTCACACATACCACCCTCTGAATTGCCTTGATGGCCTCTGTATTGGAAATATAGAGTAAATCGGAATTGAGGCAGGAGCTGCCTCAAATGTGATGGGTTGAGGGCAGATGATAGTGATTGTTGTCCACCTTATGTAGTTTCGGAGAGAAGATGAGATGTCAGAATTGGCTTTAATTTGGAGACAGAAAGACATTTGGAAGGACACACTGGTCTTGTGTCATATTGAGGTCCTATTGTGGATTTCTTTGAGATTAGAGTACTCCTTGAATGGAAATGGACATTAAAATAAGATTTTTTTCCAAAAGTCAGTTTTGATTTTTGAATTATTAATCTTCCTAATGTGAATGTGGGGAGAGAGCACAGTAGTAATTAAATAAATTACATTGAAACATCCTAACTGTTATGGCCCACTGGCCTAACACGATGTGTTTGCCGGTGTGCCGACAGAAATACATGATGACAATGTATAGACAGTATGGTTTATTATAACAAGAAGGTCACAAGAAGCTGTGGAATGATGAATGGTGCCAAACAAAAGTAAATAATAAAAGAGCATCCTATCTACCCAACCAAAACAAGTCCCTACTCTAAACTCATGGGGTGGCACCAGATCCTTACCTACCATATACACATGCTAATCAAGTCCCTGTACAATCCCAGGTGTGTGTGTGTTTGTCTTTTATACTGGTGTGTACAGACTGGTGCGGTGTGCATACAGGTACACAGGCCGCTGTTCCACCGCAGAGCTATTTCCCTCAATCAGTGGGGCACTTTTGATTTGCATGCCCTGCCAAATCAGGGTTCCGCTCCATGACGTTGATGGGGACATGGTTCATCAAGAACCCATGGCTAATTTCAAACGTTCGTCTGGGAGAGTGTGTGTGTGTGTATGTGCATTTCTTGGCTATTATTATCTGCTCAAAGCAATCAAGTGAAACTAAATACACAAAAAGCCCACTAGACAGAACACTGTAGATAGCTACAGATTTCTGTGGTGGGCAATGCCAGATGAAGGCTGAGATAGTGGTCTGCCAGACACTGGGAGGAGAACGTAATCATTTTTTCTACAAGCTCACTATTAATAATTCCTTATTTCCCCTTGGTTTTTCATGCGTCTTTCTGCTCTCCCTGTTTTCCTCTGAAGCAAAGTTTCAATCACAATTTTCTCTTGTTTTTTGCCTTCAAGCTTATTGGCCTTTTTGAGCTGTGTGTGTTCATATAGCAGATTATGACTTTTGTTGCTTTGTTTCTAATTGAATATTTGTGTTGTAGTTGGCTGGCTTAGGGGGGTATGTATGTTTGTGTTTGTGTGTGTATGTGTGTGCGTGTGTGTGTGTGTGTGTGTGTGTGTGTGTGTGTGTGTGTGTGTGAGTGCAGAACACCTGCGAGTGTTTATAATGTCCCATCTCTCTCCCAGCTGCTCCTTCTCCAAACACCTCATCGGCGTAATCATTTCATAAAATTTCACGACGTGCCATCTGGCTCGAGCCGAGCTATAAGCACATGCAACATGCATTTGCATCGTACTGCTGCAGGGAAGTACAATAACAGTATATTTTAACATAATGGAGTCTTTTTTCAAACAACCATGCAAATTTCCACCACATGTAGAAGACATTACAAATGAAAGTGAGAGCTGGTTCGCCTCCTGCCATTCGCATAGATTGATAAGAGCAAGGTAATGTGTACTCTACAGCAATATCCAAACATGTTTGATTACTTATGTGTTATTACATTTGACTGAAAATACTGATATTTTACATTAACAGAGACTTCCATTGTATCCCAACATTATTTAGCATAGAATCCAGCCTACAGGGTTTTGCTCGGCCATGTAAAAGGACAATGAGGCATGCCCAGCTCTGAAGAGGGGAGTCAAGTAAGGAAATAATTAGTATTATCACACATTACAGTTATGGCCGGTGACATCTTTAAGTCAAGACTATTTATCTAATTGGAAACGCTTTGGTAGAAGTCATGTACATTTCAGCAATGTAAATTAAATTTTTAAACAAAACTGTTTTTAAGAATTATTTGTCCAAGTGAGAACATTTTGCTCAATGTACATATTTTTTATTTGCAGACATTGTTTTAATTAGACTCCGACAGAGATAGTCCATTTTACCGTGGTTCCCCTATGTCTCCTATTGTCTGGTTTCTCCTACTGGTATGGAACAGCAGGGGTACAATAGGAAACACCAATCCATCTCATTATCTTGCCCAAATGGAGACAGATAGGCCTGGTTTCACGCCTCTCTTTCTCAAGACGCTTGTACAGTCATTAACAAAATTAAAGAACCGTTCTCTCCCTCCTCCCGCTGGCCTTCTATTTTTGTTCCTTTTTCTTTGTTCCTTTTTCTTCCTCTCGCTCTCTCTTTCTTTTTCTTTCTCTCCACGATTTCTCACTATCGCCAACCCTCCAGCCTTTTCGGCCACCACCTCCGCAGAGTAGGCCTAATGCGATTTCTACGATTAGATAGATTTCCTGTATTACTCAGAAAGGCAAGATAGTATGTCTGGAATTAATGATTATTATCGTTTTGATGAATGGCAGAATTTAACATAGAGAGGAATGGAGCGAGAGAGGGAGAACAATAGCAGTGTATTGTGCAGACGAAGAGGAATATGAATATCTTTTTGTGCCAGCACACAATGGATTTTTCGTTCGCTGTGAGACCTAATGATATTAACGCCATTAGGGGATGGAGAGAGTGAATGGGGGAGGGTAGACAATGGAAGTTGCTGCACCTGAATTAATTGAGCAAGTGAGGTCATTATCTGAAAACGATTGGCTGGCAGGCTGGCTCTGGCTATAACGAGGTAGTAGTTCTCTTTTAACTTCTGATGACTTTCTTTTCATCTACTCTTCTCTTCCTCATCTCTTCCCCTCTCAAGTCATGCATTCCAATTAGCTATTGGGTCACCTGTATGTCTTCACTCAATGACTAGACATCTTTGTCCCTTGTTTCTCATCCCAACTCTTCAATAACTCCCCTGAGGATTTGATTCAAGGCTTGCATTACCCATGATTCATGTAATTCCAGAAGCTTTGAGAGTGTAAAGTGCATATTCATCTTAAAGCATGTTTGCACACATAGCTTAAATGAAATGTGGCCCTGGGAGGGTTGTAAGGAAGGAATTTAAAGGAATAACCTGGCTGCTTAAAGACTGTAAAAAAAGAAGAACAGTGGAAAAAAGTGGGACAACTTCACCTCTAAATACCCCAAATAGTTTTACAAACTCTCTGAAGCGAACAAAAGTAGTTTGGAATTCCACTGAGGGACTCGTAAATTTCCTGCCAAACCTTCAACACATCCTCACATCCATAATGACATCCAAAGCCAATGCATTGAAATTAACAGAGCACATAATACCACAGATGGTGTCAACATTGTGTCCACGTTTCATATGAAAGGGGGATTTTTCCCCGAGCCAAGGATGTCGATAAACAAACAGGTGTGTCATTTACATAACAGTGTTGCTCGGCAGCCAGATCCTCTCAGTAAGTAAATGTCACACATCCGGCCGCGCTTGCGACTGTCATCAATCAAAGTAGGATCTGGTTGAGCCAACAAGATGACATAGCCTTCAATCAGCAGTGCAGACGGTGGCTCAGAGTAAATGTTAGCCCTTGCGACCTCTCTCATTGTGTGTCAGATGAGGTTGGAGTTTGGTGTAGCGGACCCACAAGTTGAATTGGAATTATTGAGAGTTGGGATATTAGTCAGAGATAGCCAGAAACTAGTATGCTAACAACCATTAGCTTGCAATATGTACACTTGTGACAGACGTGATTGGACAAGCTTTGTCGGCAGCGCACACACGTCCTAACCGCCCGTTACTGGACTCAAACTTTGCACTACCAACTCAACAAGCTCGACCACTACCAGCTACAAAAAAAAACGAAAAGCGAGCTGAAAAAAAAATCATTTTTCAGCTGTTTTCAATTATCCACATGAAAAGGAAATACAATGTTATTTGTCATCATGTCTTAGATCAGAATAATACAATTTAAGTTCAATGTAAAATACTGTTAGGCCTTTCTGATTGAAAATCAGATTCAAATTCATACTGCAGCTAACCTAACAATGCTGCTTTTGTAGCAGTGGGGGTGCAAAGAGAATGTTTTAGATACTGTAACTGCTTCCTTTTTAACATATAAATGTCCATATTTCCATGGCAGACAGGCCTCATACAGTTGAGGAGTTGCAGACACAGACATGGACTGCAGGCCACAAATTTATATTGTTTCAGTACCAATTACTATTGATTTTGCAATGGGTCTGAGCTGCAGTATTGTTTAATTGGTGATATGTGTACTGTCTGAATCAATGAACACACTCTTGTGGCTTACTTTGTGATAAGTTATGGAGGTAAAAGAGTCAATGGACTGGCATGACCTTTGAACTTTCAATGGAAACCTCAGGTTTTTCATCATGGAGTGAAGCACCTTTTTATGGCCAAAACAGCACCTAACAGCCCATTGTACCGGTCGTAATCTGGAAAATAAGTTTGAGACAAGACAGTGTTTCGTCGAGACTGTTGGCAAAGGGGATTTACCACTTCCATTTACCGCTTCCATTTCACTAAACAGAAAAATCCACTGAACCAAGAAAGGAGGACCACCACAAAAGGGGTCTTGGTCAAGGTCTTCCTGGTCAAGGTGACTATTTTGCCCATTGCAACAATAGGCTATTACTGAGATGTAAGTTTAACATTATACAAAGAGCATAATGACCCTTTTATCAAGACATAATCTAGAAATTATCATCCTGAAAGGTGATAAAAAAGTTAATGGGAAAGTCTCATTTAGAAAGTGATGTTCAATTAGGATTTTTAGGGCCACCTCCTCATCTCGCTGCCCAGTCATTCCTCATAAGAGACAAGAAGACTTTATAGTGTAAAGTCTAATATTAAGATTCACAATTTGGATTTTATAAAACAATTTCAAGAGTTCAAGACAAAAAATGGCACAAGTTTTAACCTGGACCCCAGTAAATCAATTATTGCTGAGACGATAATAAGATGATTCTATGAAATTGCCGATTTGTGAGACATTCAGAGCCAAGCGACAGCCCGTCTAAATTACACTCTTATATAACATGCGTCCTTCTGAATGACACTTTGCATAATAGTGTTTAATTTGACAGTATTAGAGTATCTGATATGCTTGAGTCACAGAGGCCTCGCTCAGCTCAATAGGGCTGGGGCTCATTCCCTTTACATTACATTAGATTTTTCTTCTTTCATTTGCCGAGGTTATTAAAAACCATCCTTTTCATTGAAATATCCGGACCATTATGATCCTGCTTTGTCAGAATACATTCCGTCAAGATGCAATAAAGAGGGAACCGGTGTCACTGAGTGTCAGACAGGCTTCTTTGAAAGCTTGAAACGGGAAGACTCGATGAAGGAGATAATGCGATCATTTGATTTGCCACCGATAAATACAGGAAGTACCTGGGCGGTGGACAGAGTCAGAGAGAAAAGGAGAAAGGAGGGGGGAGCAGTCTTTCCTGTTAATTAAATCTGGCATTAATTAAAGAATTTCTCTGAACCATTAACTCGCCCATTGATATCTCACGGAAAGGGTACGATAGGAAGTTAGGGCTAGGAAGCGTGGCCGGGGTAGTTTGAGAAGGCTTCTCATTTAATTGTGAAAGTCGGCGTAAAATTTGAGTGAGCGCTTATCACATCAATGGCAAAAGGAAGATAAGAGTCAAGACAGCAAGATCAGATAACACAGAGCGCTCGAAGAAATGAATTTCCTTGATGTGCTCTGCTCATTACTTTGCAATTGCAACACTGTCACAGTTGTTTAAGGTACTTTGGTAAGACCAGGAGGGTTGGCAAGTGTGGTGGATGACACTTTCTTGGATGATGTTTCCTCCTGAAGACTGTGGTATAAGTTGGTGCCTTAAACATATTGCTGTAAACTGACCTATTTAAAATCCTGTTGGAGTTCTGTTTTGTGCCGGAAGTTATGATCACTGTGGAGAAGGCTGGAGGGTCACCATTAGATTATGACAAAAATAAACCCCAATATGAACAAGAGGCCCTTCCTGCTCGTCATGCAAATCATCCTGCTTTCAAATCTCATATGTGTTTGATTGGATAGGCCATTGGAAACTCAAACATTTCGATGTAAAAGTGCTATGGATAGGAAAGTGAACCCATGGAGAAGAACTACTTAGCCACTACACTAGAGCTAGAGCCTCAGATTGTTTGTGAATATTGATGTCTGTAAAGCCATCTTGGTGGGATTGGTGATGGCATCTTGCCTTGCTATTTTCAAACAATGAAAAGTGAGCAACGACAGTGAGATGTTCCGTCGATGTTGTAACAAGTACCAGCTACAGTACAATCCATGTATTTACTTAAGGAGCAGTTCAAAGGTCTGTGTTGTTCATCATACACATTATTACTTCTACATGACTGTGTCTGCACCACCCAGGTTCATTTCAACCAGGGTGTAGTGTATCATATTTCAGCATACCTTGTGCCCTGAAATTACATTTTTGACAAACCAGGAGAAATATGTTGCCCTCTCATCACTTTTATTAATACCTGTTGTCTGTTTCTACCAGGCTAAAAGGCTTGACAAACACACACAAACCTTGTTAATCTCTCTAATTAAGACACCTCAGTGGAGGTGCCCAGTTGCTGAGTATTTAGGCTAATTACAGTGCTAATCACCGTATTAATTTAGAGCCATAATTACATTTCAAAAGAATGACTTGCAAAGGTAAAGGGTTAATTTTTGTGGGAGAAGCAAGCCTGCATTATTTACTTACCAATGAATAATACATTCTGAAGGAGAGACTAATATATTTCCCACCACTGAACAAAGCTAAGCAAAGCAGAGGATTTAAATATTCATCTCTAGTGAATATTTTGTGAGTTATGTTTTCATGGGGTCGAAACAGACCACATTTCATCTCTACAGCTAGATCTATAAATTAAAGGCACCAGAAAACAAATGTCATTTTGTTGGGCTAAACAAATGACCAACATGTTTATTTTTAGCAGGGGAAACAACAATGTCAAATACGTATGTCATAAATCATGTAGGCTGTATAATAGAGTTGTGTTTACCTGGATGTGGTTTGGGAGATTATGTTGAGATGTTACCGGTTTGACTTACAGGGCTGTTGGACATTTCATAGTCTTATCTAACCCGATTACATTGTTCAATAAATGTATTTGTGGATGTGAATAACTAGAACTTGACAGTGTGGTCAAGCCTTAGCCTATTCTAAAATACCCTTAATTGGATGTTCAATGTAAGGCCAGAACAGTTTAATTCAGTATTTAAAACAGAATTTCTGTCACCCTCTACACTTGAAGTGTTTTAAATGGAAGGCTTACCTGGCTTTATAACTGTGAGGGCAGAGGACTCGAAAAGATAAATAAATCATGCAACCATTGATGAGTGACTGATATCACTGCACAAAATGGCGGCACAATAAATTACCCCGCCGTGAAACCACACAAACAGACCGAGATAATTAATGTAAATTATTTTCGCCGCCAAAGTCTTCTCAGTACATGAGTAATACGAACCATCAGGAAGGCCTCTTCCGCGGCATTAATTACAGAAAATGACAAGCGGGCTGACAAGCGGCAAGCTCATTATTGGAGCACATTCGAAACTTTGCAATTTGTGTGCGAGAGAGGAGGGAGGAAGGAAGGATGGCAGGATGAGAAGGAAGGTGTGGGGGGGGGGGAATGAGAGACAGAGACAAACTCTCAGCTAAATTAATCTCCTCTCTCTCCCTCTCTCACGGAGTGTGAGGCATAGCCCCCACCTTCTAATTTTGGCGTTATTAACAGGTTTGGCAGTATCGCTCGTTCCATGTCAAGCTAATCAGGTTTTTTTTTTTCTCGCGCTTTTCCAGTGGCGTGTTTGCGAGAGCGTGGTGTCATTCTAGAGGGATCAGGCCTAGTAACGCACCCTCCATCACGCACACTATCCTACAAGGTTGCTTTAATAAGGTCCCTTAATCATCGTGCGGCGGTCTCGCCCGACGCCCACTGTCGTTGCTCTCTCATGAAGGAGAGTCATTAAGGGACGCAGAGGTTCATGGAGGGGGGGATGGGCAGCAGCGCAATGGGGTGCGGTGGCAGTGTGTGCGTGTGTGCGTATGGGGGTATAGGGATTAAAATAATGGAGACCCATGTGTGCAAGTCCTTGCAGCAATCTGGCGAAGGAAGTTGGACTATCTGCTCACTGTATGTGAAGGCATGTGTGTGGTTGTGTGTTCAATTTTTTATCTGTTGTGAATACCGGGAGTATGCAATCGATTTAAAGGTTCTTCTTGAACTTGAGCATCATCTTCTGTGTGATGTCAGAAGTGAGTCATGGTTACTTGTCTTATTGGACAACATTCCTCAGACAAGATCTACTACTACTACAGTAGTTATTAACAGATAGCATTGGTTTAGTCATTGGTTTCAGTTGATGGGGCTCTCGGTAGATAACTCTACTTTCCACCATCTGAATCAAAATAAACAATTCTCAAAATGAATAATTTTCAGTCCAGTCTTAACCGTGTGACATTTCTTTACAGAGCAAATCATGGCGGCATTATTTTCCCTCCAATTTGAAAACCGCCGGTGTCCCTTTTTTGGGTTAGGTTGAATTGGAGGTAGTTTCCATGGAGACCATGCCTAAGGTCAGGGCATTGCGGAATTTGGTTATTGTTAAATCAGCCTAACAATCATTGACCTTTGCTGGGGTTTTTTTCTTCTGTTTTTACTTTATTTGATTTGCCAGAGGTTAATTCTTTCCAGAGGTATGAAGAGGCGACTACCTCTCAAAATCAATGTCCCGACAATATAAACAAGTCAACCTGAAATGGTTGAGATCGTTTTTGTGCAACATTCTCAGAATGTCATGCAGGAAATGCAAAATACACAGGAAAAAACTGCAGTGCAATAAAATGTTTTGCCTGAAATACATGTGAGTAATCTTTTGCAACCCTCAGCAAACCATCTCTAAAGGTACTTCAATCCCATTCAGATCTGTTTTCCAATCCATTGTTTTTCAGGGCAGGTATGCCAACAGTATGAATACCATCCTGTGGTATGCTATGTGTAATGTCTCTCTGTCTCTCCACCTGCATAGTCTCGGTCGCTCAGCACATTTTGCATGCTATTTGTTCCAGTGTCCCCAGGAGGCCAAGGACTGTCTGGAGAGCAGGGTCTGGTTTAACGCCAGCTCAGCTGGTTCATGGGAAGGAACAACTCGCCTTGGTCTCCGTTGTGACATTGCGCGTCACTGTTCCCAGTTCATTTGTCTCACTATGATTGCATGAAGTCTCGTGGGTCCATGAACAAATCTACCATTTTCTCATACACTTCTTGTGTCAGCTCCTGAAGTGTTTTGGTTTTGGAAACTATTTTTGCTGTTGCTCAGCTAGTCAGGATATAACATTGCTGCTATGCAGGATGTTATTTTCTCTACAAATATGTAGGACTGGCAAGCCTGTGCATATTTGATAAGATTATATATGTGTGACCAAAAGTGCAAGATTTATCTTTATGAGGGTTATGAAATGGAAGCCCTGTAGAAAGCATACTCTGAGCTGCATAAAACATTTGAGTTTTGTCCAAGGATACTGCCGTTGTTCCTGTGAAAATGATTGAGTCAAGACACTAAACATTATTTTTTGTGGTGTTAACTATTGTATTTTCCACCCCCCAAAATCTACAAATGCAAAAGTGAGGAATTTCTAATACATTTTTACCAAATGTATTGACTGTTTGCCTTTTGGGAGGGAGTACTAAAAAAGTAATTCTGAATTTTATTGTGCGTTTAGGTTTGGATTAATCCTCAGCACACATGCAACATGTCCTCCACACCCCATTAACAAGGTGTCAGCTTCCCAAAAAATACTAGTGCTGTAATTTAGGTCAAATGACACTTCAAAAAGGGTTCATCCTTGCAAGTTGACACTAAATCTAGTCCCTTGTGTGAAATTGAGAATATTTTAGGCAACTATGCATATGCAACCTATTCATTCTACATTTCTACTGAAAAGCCCCAAAAATAGTATTTGTTGAAAATTAGACATGTGTATGTATATATTTAATTAAAAATCATGTGACATACCTCTCCATTTACAATCTGAGGACCATTTCATAGGTTGAGATGTGATACGAGGTCCTCAAACGCTATGACTTTAACAAAGCTTAATCAATCAATATCAATTTACAGACAGGATTTTCAGTCTGTTTACCAAAATAAAGACAAATAAAATGGCTGATCCAACTTATTCTTTCTCTTGTTATTCTTACGACAATGTTGGTATCTGAGCACCAAACCTACAACATTGTACACTCTGTACAACTGCACTTTGCTTGAGGCAGACTAATAAAACAAGAGTTAGGCGAGGAAGTGTGATCTCAGCATGTATATTCATGAAAATACTGAAGATGCAATATTGCTGCTCAGGATTCCTGAAAGCCATTAATTCTATGCAAATGAAGTGGAGGTAGCAGGCAGCCGAATGTTAATGAACGTCTCTTTTGTACAACATTTGGGGGGGAAACGGGGGAGAGGGTATTAGCAAGAAAGAGAGACCTGATAAAAAACATTCCTTAGAAACCTTTAATTGCTGTCAGAAATGACGAAAATCCCTCTGCAAGGCGGACTGTGATTATTCTGCACCTCTGGCTGTCGGCTTTGCTAATGTCCGACAATATGTCTGTGGCTGACATGTAGACAAGGTAATGCAAATTAGAGAATATTTGTCAAATGTTTCACACCCAGACTTCCACACTAATTTCAGTTGTATCGTGTTATATATTTTTTTTCTTCCAAATATGCATTTCCTACAAGGATTGAAACCCATACAGATTACAGAGTATCTGGTGAAAGCTGAACCAATGTCCTGTTATTAGTTTTAGTACTAGGTCAGCTGAGAAATTGCAGAAAAGTAGTGTTGTATGTTAAGTGAAATGCTGCTTTAAAAACAGATATCCTTGACATTTCTCTGCTCGCTGACACATGTTCAATTTGTATAGATTTAACCAGGTGGCGTGTTGTTGCACAATATCTTTTGTCATTCTCAACCAAAAGTTTTTTGGGGGGATTCCTGCTGAACCCCCGAAGGTGAAACACAGATGATCAAAACAACAAAGAATCATTGCATTTGTAACAACATTTCAGCTCTTCCTAACACACACACTAAACAAAATAGGTTCATACCCGAAGCTGTTGCATGACAGCAAATGATTTTACCCCGGTTAAAAACCTTAACCTTACATCAGCACAGGCAGAACATCACTGTCCAAGACTTGGGGATTTGAACCCCCACTGTCCCCATCCGCAAATGTTCAGAGCCTGCGTGTATCACCCACTTGCATGATTCATAACCACAGTGAAACGGTTCAGTGTTAGCAGCATGCACGCTCCATAATGGGGTCATCAATCATGACTCTTGGAGGAGGAGGGCACGGCTAGCCTATTGCTTGCCAGGTAAAATGTCACTGGGTTGTGGTGGGGACTCTCAACTGAAACCTCCATTGTGTTCTGTGTGAGTGGATGACGAGCAGGCCTTGTTATCCATCCTGGGCAGATGGCACGGGAGCTCCAAGGTGGAATGAACCCGCTGGAGGTCAGGCAGGGAAGAAAGACAACAGCAAAAGGAGAAAAAAAGGATTTGAGAGAATTCCTTATGTTGATTTTAAACAATCCATGCATTGTTCCATATATATTTAGTTAAGGCATTGCTGATTTTGTTACATGAAATGTACAGACCTTTATTTTTTTGTCTTTCTGCTTTTCAAAATACCATTGAATACAGAATAGAAAAGCGTAGACATGAAAAAATACACGGCATTGTTTGTTGCATTTCTCTCTGTTTCCCCTGTTCTGACTTTGAGCTGTCTACACGTGTCCATCTCTATACACACAGACATACACAGAATTACACACCTTTATTTCTCATAGGTCAGCATACAGTAGATCTGTGCCATGGAGGGTAAAGAGCAGACCAGGGAGTTGAATGCACTTACATTTGGCTTCAACATTTCCAGAAAGGTCACCAAATGCCTCTTGACAACATGCGTTTGCATGCCTCTCCTCAAATGCTCCCTCATCCTGGTGACTGCACCCAATACCCAACATGTTACTAGACCACGGCTTTGGGACCACTGTCATAGAACATCATGTAACACTTATAGTATATAGTAATTGCATTCCTGGACATAACTTTTTCTATGTCTAATGTGTGTATATCAAATATCTGCCGTATATATTTCCATATATGTACAGTACATGTACTTTTATAGGTATATAAATACAGTATACTCTACTATCTCTCTATGTATATTCTGTATTTACATAGAGAGATAGTAGAGTATACAACGGATTTATTTATTTCACAGTCTGACATATATAATATCTGTTAAGGCCTGTTTAACAGTACAAGGGTAAGTGTTATTGTATTTGCTGTGCACTTCGGAATAGAGTGGTGTTCCTATGAGCAAGAAGTGTGCATGCGTTTGATAGTACCCCATACATGGGAGCATACAGTGTAATGTAATAACAGTGACAGCCATCGCACAGCGCGAGCACCACACAACTGCACTCTTACGAGGACATGACGGATCGCACTGGAGGCAATTCCCAACGGTGTGTCATTCACACGCTCCCACCCTCCCACACATACACACACCCAAATATGCAGACACATGTGATGGTGAGTGATATTCTAACAACCCGGGTCTGAAATAGAACACAACGATGGGCCAGAGATGGGACAAGGCTCCCCGTTCGAACGTGACAGCAAAATTTGAAACGGCATGATGGAGTCTTTTTTTGCTGGAGCTGTGCAAAACAGGAGCACCCCCCCCCCCCTCTACCCTCCCCCTCCCATCTAAACCTTACCTCTCCCCCCAGCCCCCACCCAACAACACCTTCACCTTGTTCAAAATCCATCTGTGGCCTGTCACGATAGAAAGAAGGTTGAGGCTGTGGAGTGTTTGTGTGTGTGTGTGTGTGCATCTAAACGAGGAGGGGGTCTGTCTCACAGCCAGACATTGGTCTGTCTATTTGCTTTGGAGTCATCCCTCCCTCACTCCATCTCTTCTCCCCCTTCTCCACCTTTCTTCCACTCTCTCTCTCTCTGTCTTTCTCTCTCTCGTGGACATCCAGCCCCCCCTGCGCCTAATGTGAGCCGACACATAGTAATAACAGTAAGAAGCCTTTCCTGTCCTGTGTCATGCACCGCGAGATTGGATCTCCCTTTGCGAAGCCGAGGTAATTTTCTCTCGCTGGAATACATTTGTGGGTGGCAGTGTCAGGTTCAGCCAGGTTCAGATGGGGAAAGAATCTGCATCCGTCCTGTTGAACTTCCCTCCCATGGAAATATTGTTTTGAATAATATATTAATGTTCACTCGAGCAGGAACTATGCCATCTTCCAGAATATTTTTTTTTTTTTTGGGGGGGGGGGGGGGGGGGGGTGGAATGCTAAAACAGACTTGATTTAATCCAACTTAACATCTTACTGACACTTTATAACCAGTTTAGATATTGGACATAGACTATTATTCACAGGAGGTGGTTTGTCCAAAAACACATCATAACCACCACCTTTCCAACACTGCCACTACAATCTGTTTGCTGTGAGGCCAAGGCTCTGCCTATTTAACAATATGCATATAAACCATAGGGAGTGTCTGACCTTTCTGGGTATCAAATTTGTCTTCAGTCAAATGCATGCTTGCCCAGTGCTGAAATCCATATGCATTACCCACCGGGTAATGGGCCAATGAAATTTCAAAATGTCTTGACCCCTGTATTGTCTGGGAGAGAAATAGGGTGTGAAGCGTCCACCTCATGTACCACACCAATGATGGTAAATATGAGCATCAGAAGATCTAAGCTGCCTTCGACTTTAACAATTCCTGTGGTGATCAAATATTCTCAAAGTTTTACAGATGCCTTTTGCACTGTGTATTAGACTAATGGAGAAGGTGCAGAGAGTGCCATCTTGAATTGAACGCAGATTTTTGGTCCCTCATGAAACAAAGAAATGTGACAGCAATTTTTTGTCCGTTCAATGTATATATATATACATGTTATCGTATTACAAGAATGAAGCTTTCAAGATTTGGCTTGCCATGTAGGACAGCCCATTGACATAGGCGAATGACTTCCTAATTTTGTGTCAATGCTACCCCCTTGTGACAAGAAAGCAGAAGGAGAGAGTGAGCGAGACAGAGAGAGTGAGGATGATACAATGTTTAAAACAAAACCTTTTCTTTTACCATTACATCATTTAATCAAAGAGTATTATGCATACAAACTGAGATTAATAAGATAGCCTGCCTATCCAGTTTTGAGGTTCATGTATGTTTATAATACATCATGCAATACTGAAAGTGGCATTTCGAAAACGTACTGACTGCAACCATTGTCTGTGCAAAACTTAAAATAATGATAACAAAATACATACTTCAAACATTTGTACTACAATGTCACAGGCCTGTAGACAAATATTACATGTATTTAAAAATCTTAAAACAGGTTTGCAAACATATTTTTATTTTATACAATTTGAATCGAACTCTGAATGGTTAGCAATATAAATATATTTAGATGTTATTAAAGCTGTGAATTGAATGTACTTACTACACATGAAACACAATATTTGATTAGTTTTGCTCCTGCTTATAATATTTGCCAAAAATCCGCCTTGAACTAAACAAAGTACAAGACCTTAAATCTCAAGAAATAAAAAGCAAAACAAAAATAATTAAATGACTGGATGTGTGATCTTGGCTTTTACGATGTGATTATGAACCAATGCAATAAGACATGAACTGGGTTTATGACATCTCATGAAACAAAATCCTGGAATCCCTGGTTGAAGCCGTCTCCTTTGCGGTGCTGCCCTCATGGTATGATTACCCAGCTTTGGGATTCCAGATCCACCGCATGTGCCCATTTGGCAGGAGTCAGAGGTGTTGGTGGCCAGGACAAACGGGTGGCTGCCAATGTCTCTATTCTTGTTCCACATTTGAAATTCATACTGTGTTGGTGGCCCTTTCAGAAAAGCTACCTTGAAGTGTGTAAAAGGGGAACACTGGATGGTGTTCAGTACTTTAGTCTCAGTGAACCTGGTCTATAATAAAATAGCTGGCCGATGCTTGTGTGACTTGGGGACCCACTGCATGGACATTTGAGGTCTGTAACAAGATCCATCTCACAAACCCTCAAATCCTTAATGACGTTAGTAACAATTATTTGAGGAAGCAGATTGACTCAAGATGATGTTAAACTCTTTCAGACAGACTTCAATTTCAGTCTCAATGGAATTAATATTGACTTGTTAGCATATAACAGTTATGAAGGCATAACTAAGTTATTGTTAGAATTCATGCTATGGCATGGAAAAAGGGCCGTAATATTATTTAGAGATCTGGATTTAGTTATTAAAGTTCATACTGTGTAACAATTTCAATGTCAATATAAATTATGCCGGAATAATTACGTCCTTTAACTTGACATTATATTGTTCTTTTGATCTATGACTTTTATGTATTACATAACTAATAAAACAATATCGAAGTTAGAGGTAGAGGTAGTAGGAATCACACATTTGAGTCAGTCAAAGAGCCTTACAAAGAATGTATTTCTGACAAAAGTCAGCAGTGGTACTTTGAGGAACTGTCAGCTGGCCTACATCAATATCCAACCTGAAATGGCTGGAGAAAGCATGTAGTAAGGATGAGAACTGTATGTTTTCATTGCAGCACTGCGGGCCATGAGACCATTGATTTTCTATCTTTCCAATGTTCTTATCTTTCTTATCTCTGCACCTTAAAGAGCAGTGTCATTGGGGTGCTGCCTGATATGCTATGCTATGAGTTGAAATGTGTGACTCATTTCAAAATGGTAATATAAG
The DNA here is from genome assembly GCF_021917145.1 of Hypomesus transpacificus. Taxonomy (NCBI): domain Eukaryota; kingdom Metazoa; phylum Chordata; class Actinopteri; order Osmeriformes; family Osmeridae; genus Hypomesus; species Hypomesus transpacificus. Next base: position 2,066,629 of record NW_025813796.1, read on the forward strand.
CATGGTGGCTGAGACCGTAAAAAACACCATGTTATCCAGGAATCTTGAAGTGACACCTTTTTGACCTTCTCACTTATGAAGGACTCACACAGGATGTGGGTTTGCCAATTGATTACTTGGTTGTAGGGTCATGGACGATGACTTAACTTTACCGTGAAATCTCTGACCAACCTCATGCTGGAGAAAACATTGCCACTCTAATGCCAAAAACATCTGTTGGTAATCAGTACCTTACCAGTGATTCACATTCTGGTCTTTGTGGCACTGACTTTTATGGTTATTGCTGCTGCTATTTACACATGAGGGAATTGACCTGAAAAGAATGTCTATGTTCTGTTGTTTTTCTTTAAGCTAGTGCATCCAAGACCCTAGTGTTCAGAGAGAGCCATCTCCACAAAGTTATTCACTTTGAAAAAGCTGCTCCACGTGGTAATTCTTTAAAGCAAAAGCACTCAAGCAAACCTCTGCATAGAGAGACAGAGTGAGTGAGTGAGTTGGGGTGGGTGAAAAACACAGCTGACACGCGTATGAGGCCTGTGACAAACGCATGCGACAAAATAATAAAGTGACAAAATGATTCCGTGTCGGACACACTTACCAGTGCAGAAAGCGTCTGGAGGGAAGGAAGACATCTTGTGTCATCTATCTTCCTTAAACACAGAAGCTGCGACAAGGTGGAAAAGAAATTATGATAAATGGCCACGTACATTTAGTCAATACCTGAGTTTCTATTCCTTTTCCGCTTCACCCCTACTCATTTTTTTTTTAACTCTCTGTCAGAGCTTCCACTCTCGGATTTAATCAGAGTGCTTGTCTTTGTCTTTGTGGGGGTCTTTATATATAGAATTAGTCATTCATTTTAGTTAAGCTCATTGTTGAGAGGCTTACTGTGACTGAAATGACAATGAGAGTGTGATGGGACCCACACTGCGGGCTCTGTCACTAACACAAATCACCCTGGGGTCTTTTACATGTCTTGTATCTCAATTAGAGTCAAGTGCATCTTCTAATGGCAAAGATAGGCCCCAGCTGTCTGTTTGTGGCAACAATGCCATCAATTATTGTAATGCCTCGTTTGAAGCGTTAGGTTTTGGTTTTAGACAATGTGTTCGTAGGTGTGTGTGTGTGTGAATGATACTGTTAAATTAGACATTTTAATAAAAAGCGGGGTTAAATCCTGTCAAAATTAAATTTCCATGACACACATCTGAACATATGCGATTCATTTATCAAGCAGCAACTCCAGCCATAGCCATAATGCATGTTATGATGCTAGGATGATGCAACTATTTGATTTCCCAGTATTATTCGTTTTATTTTACTTTCTTTCACAGAACATAGAGTTGTCCAATTATTTATGCAGATGGCCAGATGACGCCATTCATGGCTATGCTATTATCACTATAGACAGAGATGTGCAGAATGATCTTTCTGGAGAATGATTTCCTTGAATGCAACTCAGCCATCAGAAAAATCACAAATGCTGGATTGGCTGGGAAAGGATCTGACAATCTTTTGAAAGAGGGGAAGGAGTCCACATTATTACACGGGCTCTCCATCATAAAAAAGATAACATTTGCTCCGATGATATCACCCGACACAGCTGGCTTACCATTCATCTCATGGCAGCCAAGTTGGCACGCACATCTGGTAGAAGATACTTAGCGTAATTATTTATGATTCCCTGGCTGATTGAAAAAAGCCCTTTGCCAGGCCTTGCCGTGCACTAACTGATGGTGCCGCTAATGTCATTATGGGAAGATTATGACGCCCCGTGTGGTGCACCAGATGGGGACACTTACTGCCACTGGGGTTATGGTGGGTAAGGCTGGCATAGAGAACTGGTGTAGGGGACCAAGGAATTGCTACTGGCAGACATTCAAAACATAGACCTGCCAAGCAAAGGGTGAGACGTGAGAATGTGGACAGGAAGTGTCTCTGCGTATACATGTTGTAATGACAGAGTGATTTTTAACCATCAATGATGATGCCAACATTGTGTGGGTCTTCATAGAATGACGTTATCCTATTCATAAGTATAACTAAGGAGTCAGGTGGCTGAGCGGGTAGAGCATTGGGCTAGTAATCTGAAGGTCACCAGTTCGGTTCCCATTCGATTCCACATGATGTTGTGTCCATGGGCAAGGCAATTCACCCTACTTGCCTCGGGGAGAATGTCCCTGTACTTACTGTAAGTCGCTCTGGACAAGAGCATCTGCTAAATGACTAAATATAAATAACTACTCAAGCCTCTCATTTTCTTGAATTTCCCAAAGTTGTGTCAAGGTACCACTCAAGCAAATCTAACAATACGGCTGTAATACAATGGGAAGGGTTGAGGATCAGGAATCCCAAAACAGCACCACTACCATGGCTCCTGATCAGATTATCATTTGTAGTTTCCTTCCTCCTAATAGAATCACACAGGGATCAACAACAGGCTTGATTACACTGATCTTGTTTGAGATCTTTAAGCTAGTTGAGCTAGTTAAGGATAGGTAAATCACCTTGCCAAATTAAAAGTTGCCAAATGCAAAAATGATGGCCATTCGACTGGTATTTACATGTATCTCATATGAATGACTAGATATAAGAATATTTGTATATTGTTCAAATAGCTGTTGGCCTCTCAGTCAAAGGGAAAGCCTACTGTTAACTGAATGTTTTGTCAGATATGGCTAGAGATATGTTCATGTTTATGCAGAATATGCCTATCTTTAGGACAAACACACTGAAGAACTGATTACATTCTGCATTTAACAATATATCTGACCACCCAAGTGACAGGTCAATGTGGTTACCCAATTCAAGGTGTCATAACACTTATTGTTTGAATGAAATTCTTCAATTGCATCCATTGTTATTTATGTTTGTCAGTCATTCCTGCAGGTGCATTGTTTTGACATTATGGTATCCCTTGGTTCTAATTCCCATTTATTCCCATTATTTTCACTATAGGTGGGATAATAATTCCAAGAAACTTGTAAACACCTAGCTACTTTACATGACCTTAATGTTGTGCTGGTTGTTTGCCTGTTAATAATGTATATATTTAATTTATTGTATACAAAGCCTTTGCACATACATTTCTGCACATATACAAATTAAACTGAACACATGCCAAAAGGACACTCGGATTGTGTGTAGCCTACTTCTTAGGCATTTGACTATGAATGACAGCTATAGTGTTAGCAAAGCCGTTAGCGGACTGCTATCATCAGTCAAATGTCCAGTGCATCAGCTCATGTGCAGGATTAACGAGCTTTACAACGTCCAAAAAAGGATGCGATTGCTGATGGTTTAGTTAAGTATTTCGAACAAAGAGAAGAGGACAACGAAGAGAAAGTTATCTTTTCAGAGATTGTTCTTTGAAATTAAGTTGTTGGCCTCCTTGGGTAAGAAAACAATTAGCTAGCTAGTTAGCTTGTGAAGTAGAAGGGAACGCTTCCCTTTGGTTTTATCCTGCGCGAGCTTTGTCTTCCAACTCCACCTTCTCTGCTACCTCGCTCTCCGCATTGCTCAAAGAGCGAGTCCGCGGCTCCTACTTGCTTGTCCGCTGCGTCTGACATGAAAAGCTGCTATTGTCTGAAAAGGAGGAACACTGTGCCTCGAGTAACAGTTAAGTAGGGAAGTAACTTAAGTGAGCATTTTTCCAATTGCGAGTTTATATGGTTGTTTTGTATTATGCTTTATTTAGGTAACCTTTTATAAAGCTTTCTCGGTTGTGAGCTAATGCTAACTACCCAGCCAAACAAATAGCTCACACACTAACTAGCTAGCTGATAAAGCCCAGCAAGGCGGCAGCAGGTTATACCACTAGTTGTCCGTCTATGGGTTTGTCTGGATAACTAGACATTTGGCTCCATTAGTTACTAGCTAGCTGGTCATCTTTTTGACCCACTGTATGCTAAAAATTTCAGCTACAGCAAGCTGGCTGAAGTCCCAAGGCAGTATCAGTTTTATTTGCTAGCTAGCTAGCTCTACCTACCAGCTGGTTAGCCAGGCTTGTTGACAGCTAACTAGCCTAGTTGCTAGCATGATGGCTACTACTAATCTCCATCCAGAACGTTAAGTTGCTTTACCACATTGGCAATGGCAGAGAACTCTAAACGCTCTTTTCATTGCTGTCCGGTATACTTTATTAGACTAACATTACTGTCTTCAGCTAGCTAGCGAATAGGTCGCTGGGACAAGGGCCCAAGCTTTACTCGCCGACCTAGTAGTAGCAGGTATAGTAAGTAAAATCTCTTTTAGGCGAGTCTGTCAGTTTCGGCTGCACATTGTTTATTTCGATAAGCATTGTTTTCCATTTGTCAGTACACTTGCATGGTCACTTAAATGTAAGTGGATAAGGGATAGGTTTAGACGACTAATGTCACTTTTGTGCATTTTTGATACCAGTCAGTTGAGGGCATTTGACTGTGATGATATCTGTGACCTCCTGGAACCCGGAGATTTCAAACAGCACATTCACTGCTGCTGCCTGCCTCCAAAACCAAGTCCTTAAGAGTTTGTGTGTAAACCATATTAATAAGCATACGTTTGTGCAACTCATGGTACTAAAAGCAGATGTTGAACTCATGTTACTATAAACAGAAGTAGTGTCTGGACAGTTTCTGCAATCTTGGCAGCTGGGTTCCTCTGTCTCTCCTTAGACATGCCTTTTTACACAAGGAGAATGCAGGCAGGACTATATTCGATGTGGACCCGAATAGGCCGATGTAAAGCCAGGCACGTAAGTGGTACATTGTACGCAGTGTACAACGTAATGCGTGTGTAGGTCTACCATCCTGCACGTGCCAAGGATGAGTGTGGATGCTTTTTTATATTCCCTAGAAACCTAGATTTAAAATACGGGTCTGCTTCTACATAGTATGAAGTCTGGACTATCCTTGCTCTGACGATGCAGAACAAGGATAAACTGATGTAGGCCTTGGTTACATTATGTATCTCTGTTACCTGACTTCAGTGTATAAAAGCATGCAGGTATTTGTCCTATGTATGTATGTAATAAGTTAGCGATACTGAAAGTAGGAACTAAACCACCTAGCATCTCTGAACTGTCTGTGTGAGATTTCAGTTCTGATGCGTCAGCACTAGTCGTTTGCAGTTCACCTCTGAAGTTTTGGTTAAAACAGGTGTCATGTAGTATTTGTTTTGTCGCCTGCTTCATGGATTGGCACAACCTTTTTTTTGGTACCTCCATGAGCTCAAGAGTACCAGCCTATATTTTATGTCGGTCAATTCCTGTTGTCTCAATTGCCTCTAATCACCCTGCTGAGTTCACACAGCTCTACTTGTTTTGGTCAAAGGTGCATTGTAGCCATCGAGATGCCAAACCCTGTTGCCTTGGTGACCTCTAAGGCAGTCCTTTTTTACAGTCCGGTGCCTGTAAAAACAAACAAACAAGAAAAACACTGAGAAGAGAAGGGGGTAGTCCTGTTCAGGCCTAAAGTCAGTCAGCCAGCTTGCAAGTGTTTGCAGTCTGATTAGCAGTTAGACCCTCTGTAGCAATATGTCATATTCTTTTTAATGAAATTGTCCGTGAAACTCGGTAGCCTATAGTGCTAGCCTACAAGTTATTTTCTTGGACTAGTAGGGTATTTAGAATGTTTTAAACTTTACACTGTGATTGATATATAGCGTAGCCTAAGTGGGCATTCCCTGCAGAGCACTTTGTGAAATTGTAGGTTTTCTATGTGCCTCCCACTCATGTTTGTTATGCTGTATGCCTTTGTGACAAGGCTGTTGTAAGATTGTGTTCAAGCATGTTCAGTTGCTGGCTGGATATTACAAACATAACATGCTTGTGCCTATTGAATAGGCTACTTCTATTGTTCTAGTCATATTTTTTAGGTTTCGTCATGATGTCCCTTACTTTGCTACATGATGTCAGAGAACAGGAATGAAGGGGTGGTGTTAAGCGATAGACTCAGGGGAAGTTTGGCTAGATCTTCTTTTAAAGAGAGTTCTCTCTTGTCCTACAATATCACTATCTTTCCCAAATAGCTAGATGTCCCTGCTACCGCCCAATATGTCAGATCAGGTCATTGTTGTTTTTGTCCTTAAAATGAGAGCAAACCAACTTTGGTAGTCCTAGTTTTTGAAAACAACGAGCTTTCCTTTTTAAATAAATAGCCCTTGCTGCTATGTTTTCTTGGCTGTATGTTGAGCTTTTCCATTTGGGTATGATCCTGAGGCTAATCCTCTTAACTTGAGCCACCATTCTCCAACTCCATAGAATGACTATGTTGATTAGCCGAGGCCTACCAGTCAGTTGAGTCTTTCTTCATTCTAGTGTCTTTCACCTTCAATTATAAATAGCAAACCTTTTGTGCACAAGCTGTCAACAGTATTGTTTTAAGGATTCGCTCGTCTCAAGCTGTAGCTCTAAATGATGTCCCTATGCATGACTGGATTAACCTATTTCTGAGCGCTTTAGGCTCGTTAATGAGGTTCAGTGTCACGAAACAAATGCACAGGGGCAACTTTCACATGTAGCTGCTGGTTCTGCTTGCATCACTCTCCCTTTCCATAACCCCGTCACTGCTTACCCCCGCCTCTGCCTTCTACCCATCTGTTATAAAGGCACTGAACCATTTGTTGTGCTTCTGTGTCCCAGAACTCTCCCGTGATGCCTGAGGTTCGGGAGCTTTCAGACGCGCTGCCGGAGATGCCCATGGATCCCATCACTGGTGTAGGGGTGGTGGCCTCCAGGAACAGGGCGCCAACAGGATATGATGTGGTGAGTACCCAAACACGTTAACAGGAAGCAGATATTTGAAGTGAGCGAAGTTCTGTTAGGCCTCTTTTGACAACGTTTTTTACGTTTTTATTTACAAATGTAGATCTGTGCGTTTGCAAAATGATTGATGCAGCGTGTGAAGCAACATAGCATACACGGCAGTGGCCATTGTTGTTACAGACTTTTTTGTTTTACGACATGAAGGAGCTTATATTCTGCCTGATGAACCCACTTCAGGTTGGCATTCATGATGATTCAGAAGAGGTCCTTCTTGTTGGCCAGTGCTCTTGGCGTCCACTTGGTAATAGACCCTTGGCTTTGCCCCAGGCTTCAAAACTGTGGGCTCTGCAAAGAAGAAAACGTCCACTTCAATTGCGCATAACATTGAGGAATAAATTAACTGATGCCCTGAATGGCAACAAAATAGCTTGGCCACAGTTCAGGGTGGATGGTTGACAGAAGGGGTGGAGCCTCCCTGTCGGTATAGGGAAAGGGAGGGGCTTATTTGTAGACTCAACAAAGAGCAAAGTAAACACTGGTCTTTCAACCTAGGGTTTACCCAAGAGGCATCTTTCACATGCCTTTCACCAACATGTCCCTCTCTTTCTTGTCTCCACAATTATTAAACAGAATTTTGCGTTTGCTTTTCCCAGGTTTTGAGAAATTCTGGCATTCACTCTGGTCTGCCAATAATGGTTGTTCTCCTTGCTAAAAGGACTGCATCGTTTGTGGGTGAGGCCTATATCATATTTTCATTGGTTCCTGGTGTAAGAAGTTAGTGACTAGTTTCGAATTAGGATTCAAGTAGGAACTACATAAAGTTACCATAGTCTTTACAAGTAGCTATACAGCGAGTTTCTTAACCACCCTATCTGTAGATGTTGGCAGCTCCAGGACCCAGGAGTTCCGAGGGAGGAAGTGCTAAAGAACCCACATCTCATTTAATCAGAAGTAGTGATCACACGCTATCTGAACCCAAGACACACTTGGCCTACGCCTTAATCCTCTCTGTTACAGTGAAACGGAAGGGGAGATCAGAACAGTGGATAAATAGCCTCCTGATAATTGTTTACCATGTGCTTCAAACCGTGTACACAAAGGCATGTGATTCTTATCCTGCACAATGGAACACAGTTTGGTGACGTTTGTGGGACATTTGTTGCCCCTACTCTGCCGGTTCAGACGATTGACGCGGAGTGGCTTTCCCACAGACAGAGAGGGCTTCATTGTCTCCCATGTGAACAGTGGATTACTTTGTTGTCCTCAACTTTCTTTTCATTACTAATCTTTTGTGGACTGGGTTCTGGCTAGAGCTTTTTGTGTAGAATTCTTGGTCAGATATTAATGGTGTTTACATTTCCAAAATGTTTGAATTTGAACCTCCCACAGCTGTCCTCCATCAATGTGCTTTGAATGTACAGAGGGTTGAAGTTCACTAATCTAGTCATTGTTTCTGGTTAGTGTTTAAAATGGTATTGATGAAATAAATACTAAATGAATAGTGAAATAATAAACAAATCATAGAATATTATACTTATTTGCCTGTTATGGAGGCAAGCTCATTCTACATTTACATTTAGTAGACGCTCTTATCCAGAGCAACTTACAGTAAGTACAGGGCCATTCCCCCCGAGGCAAGTAGGGTGAAGTGCCTTGCCCAAGGACACAACGTAATTTGCACGGCCGGGAATCGAACCAACAACCCTCTGATTAATAGTCCGACTCCCAAACCGCTCAGCCATCAGATCCCCTCTGATCCCCTCATTCTAATCCGAGGCAATGCTCATTGACCTGTGAGCAGAGGCTGCACACAG